>NC_083324.2:66520587-66532064 GCF_963455315.2 Globicephala melas
TAATTGACTTACGATATCATATTAGTTTTAGGTGTACAACATAGTTATTTGATATTTTTATACATTACAAAATGGTCACTGAAGTCTAGTTACCATCTGTCACCTTAAAAGGTTATTATATTATTTACTATATTCTCTGTGCTGTACATTGCATCTTGTGACTTACTTATTTTATAACTGGAAGTTTGTACCTCTTAATCTCCCTCTCTGATTTCACTCATCCCCCCTCCACTCCCCTCCCTTCTGGCAACCACCAGTTTGTTCTCTGTATCTGTGAGTCTATTTCTGTTCTGTTCTGTTTGTTCATTTTTTTTTAATTCCACATAAGTGAAGTCATACAGTATTTATCTTTCTCTGACTTATTTTACTTAGCATAATACTCTCTAGGTCCATCCATGTTGTTGCAAATGGCAAGATTTCATTCTTTTTTATGGCTGAGTAATATTCCTTTGTGTATATATACCACATCTTCATTCATCTGTTGATGGACACTTAGGTTGCTTCTGTATATTGGCTATTGTAAATAATGCTGCAGTGAACATAGGGGTGCATATATCTTTTTGAATTAGCATTTATGTTTTCTTCAGAAAAATAGCCAGAGTGGAATTGCTAGATCATGTGGTAGTTCTATCTTTAATTTTTTGAGGAGCCTCCATACTGCTTTCCATAGTGGCTGTACCAATTTACATTCCTACCAATAGTGCACGAATGTTCCTTTTCCTCCATATCCTCGCCAACATTTGTTATTTGTTGTCTTTTTGATAACAGCTATTCTGACGGGGAGGTGATATCTCAGTGTGGTTTTGATTTGCATTTTCTTGATGATTAGTGATGATCTTTTCATGTGTCTCTTGTCCATCTGTATGTCTTCCACAGAAAAATGTCTATTCAGATCCTCTGCCCATTTTTTAATCAGGTGTTTTTTTTTTTAAATTGAAGTATAGTTGATTTACAATGTTGTGTTAGTTTCTAGTGCACAGCAAAGTGATTCAGTTTTATATATATATAAAACGTGTATTATTTTTCAGATTCTTTTCCATTATAGTTTATTATAAGATATTGAATATAGTTCCCTGTGTTATACAGTAGGACCTTGTTGCTTATTTATTTTATATAGTTTATATTTGATAATCCCAAACTCCTAATTTATCTCTTCCCTCTTGGGTAACCATAAATTTGTTTTCAGTGTCTGTGAGTCTGTTTCTGTTAGTCTGTTTTGTAAACAAGTACGTATGCACAATTTTTTTAGATTCCACATATAAGTGATATAGTATGATATTTGTCTTTGTCTTAACTTACTATGATAATCTCTGGGTCCATCCATGTTGCTGCAAATGGCATTGTTCTTTTTTTATAGTTGAGTATATTCCATTATGTATATATATGCACCACATCTTCTTTATCCATTCATCTAGGTGTTTTTTTTTTTTTGATGTTGAGTTGTATGAGTTCTTTGTATATTTTGGATTATAACCCCTTATCAGATATATTGTTTGCACAGATATATTGCTGTGCAAAAGCCTTTTAGCTTTTGATGTAGTGCCATTTGTTTATTTTTATTTCCCTTGCCTAAGGAGACATATCAAAAAAAAATTGCTAAGACTGATGTCAAAGAGCATACTACCTGTGTTTTCTTCTGTAAGTTTTATGGTTTCAAGTCTTACTTATATTTAAGTCTTTAATCTATTTTAAGTTTATTTTTGTGTATGGAGTGAGAAAGTAGGCCAGTTTGATTCTTTGGCATGTAGCTATCCAGTTTTCTCAACACTGTTTATTGAAGAGGCTGTTTTTTCCTCATTGTATATTCTTGCCTCCATTGTCATAGATTAATTGACCCTATTTCCCTAGTTTGAAATTAGGGAGTGTTACACCTCCAGCTTTGTTCTTCTTCTGAAGGTTGTTTTGGATATTTGTGGTCTTTTACGGTTTCACACAAATTTTAGAATTATTTGTTCTAGTTCTGTGAAAAATGCCATCGGTATTTTGTTAAGGATTGCACTGACTCTGTAGATTGCCTTGGGTAGTATGGTCATTTTAACAATATTCTTCCAACCCATTGGAATCCATTCTTCCAATCCAATATTCTTCCAGCCAAATGGAAAGTATATCTTTTCATTTGGTTTTGTTATCTTCAGTTTCTTGAATGAATCAATGTCTTATAGTTTTCTGAGTACACATCTTTTTACCTCCTTGGTTAGATTTATTTGTAGGTATTTTATCTTTTCAATGCAGTTGTAAATGGTATTGTTTTCTTAATTTCTCTTTCTGATAGTTTGTTGTTAGTATATAGAAATGCAACAGATTTCAGTATATTAATTTTGTATCCTACAACTTTACTGAGTTCATTTATTCTAATAACATTTTGGTGGCATCTGTAGGATTTTCTGTATATAGTATATGTATATGTCATCTGCAAACAGTAACAATTTTACTTCTTCCTGTCCAATTTGGATAACTTTTATTTCTTTTTCTTGTGTGATTGCTGTGGCTAGGACTTCCAATACGATGATGTTGAATAAAAGTGGCGAGAGTGGGCACTCTTGTCTTGTTCCTGATCTTAGAGGAAAGATTTACGGCTTTTCACTGTTGGGTATGATGTCGGCTGTAGGTTTGTCATCTATGGCCTTTATTATGTTGAGATATGTTCTCTCTACCAACTTTGTTGAGAGTTTTTTTCATCATAAATGGATGTTGAGTTTTGTCAAAAACTTTTTCTGTATCTATGGAGATGATCATACGATTTTTATTCAGTTTGCTGATGTGGTGTATTATGTTGATTGATTTGCAGATATTGAACCATCCTTGCACCCCTGGGATAAATTCCATTTGATCATGGTCTTAATCTTTTTTTTTTTTTTTTTAAGATGTTGGGGCTAGGAGTTTATTAATTTATTTATTTTTGCTGTGTTGGGTCTTTGTTTCTGTGCGAGGGCTTTCTCTAGTTGTGGCAAGCGGGGGCCACTCTTCATCGCGGTGCGTGGGCCTGTCACTATCGTGGCCTCTCTTGTTGCGGAGCACAGGCTCCAGATGCACAGGCTCAGTAGTTGTGGCTCACGGGCCCAGTTGCTCCACGGCATGTGGGATCCTCCCGGACCAGGGCTCGAACCCATGTCCCCTGCATTAGCAGGCAGATTCTCAACCACTGGGCCACCAGGGAAGCCCTGGTCTTAATCTTTTTAAAGTATTGTTGAGTTCAGTTTGCTAATATTTTGTTGAGGATTTTTACATCTGTGTTTATAAGTGATATTTAGCCTGTAATTTTCTTTTTTTGTGGTGTCTTTGGTTTTGGTAGCAGGGTGATGCTGGCCTAGTAGAATGAGTTCAGAAGCATTCCTTTCTCTTCCATTTTTTAGAGTAGTTTGAGAAAGATAGGTATTAACTCTTCTTTAAATGTTTGTTAGAATTCACCTGTGAAGCTGTCTGGTCCTGGACTTTTGTTTTTTGGGAGGTTTTTTGTTTGTTTGTTTTTACTCATTCAGTTTTATCACTGGTAATCACTCTGTTCATATTTTCTATTTCTTCTCTTTTAAAAAATTTTATTGAAGTATAGTTGATTTACAGTGTTGTGTTTAATTTCTGCTCTACAGTAAAGTGACTCAGTTACACATATATATATATTCTTTTTCATATTCTTTTCCACTATGGTTTATCATAGGATATTGAATATATTTCCCTTTGCTATACAGTAGAACCTTGTTGTTTATCCATCCTATATATAATAGTTTGCACCTGCTAATCACAAACTCCAATCCTTCTCCTTCCCTCCACACTCCCCCCCCACCCCCGGCAACCACAAGTCTGTTCTCTATGTCTGTGAGTCAGTTTTTGTTTCATAGATATGTTCATTTGTGTCATATTTTAGATTCCACATATAAGTAATATCATATGGCATTTGTCTTTCTCTTTCTGACATACTTCACTTAGTATGATAATCTCTAGGTCCATCCGTGTTGCTGCAAATGGCATTATTTCATTCTTTTTAATGGCTGAGTAATATTCCATTATATATATATATATATATATATATATATATATACACACACACACACATCACATTTTCTTTATCCATTCATTCAATGGATTCTATTTCTTCTTAATTCAGTCTTAAGAGATTGTATATTTCTAGGAATTTATCCATTTTTCCTAGGTTGTCAGTATAATTGTAGTAATTTTTAAATTTCCTTTGTATTTCTGTGGTGTTGGTTGTGACTTCTCTTTCATTCTGATTTTATTTATCTGGGCCCTCTCTCGTTTTTTCTTGATGAATTTGGCTAAAAGTTTATGAATTTTGTTTATCTTTTCAAAGAACCAGCTTTTAGTTTCATTGATCTTTTCCGTTGTTTTCTTCCGCCTCTATTTCATTTCTTTCTGCTCTGATCTTTCTTTCCTTCTACTAACTTTGGGTTTTGTTTCTTCTTCTTTCTCTAGTTCATAAAGGACATGTACAGTTAGATTGTTTGATATTTTTCTTATTTCCTGAGGTAGGCTTGTATTGCTATAAATTTCCCCTTTAGAACTGCTTTTGCTGTGTCCCATAGGTTTTTGGATCATTGTGTTTCCATTTTCATTTGACTTTAGGTACTTTTTTATTTCCTCTTTGATTTCTTCAGTGACCCATTAGTTGTTTAGTAGCATACTGTTTAGCCTCCACATGTTTGTTTTTTGCAGTTTTTTCCTTGATTTCCAGTTTCATACCTTGTGGTTGGAAACAATGCTTGGTATGATTTCAGTCTTTATAAATTTATTGAGACTTGGTTTGTGGCCTAGCATGTGATCCATCCTGAGAATGTTTCACGTGTACTTGAAAATAATGTGTATTCTACTGCTTTTGGATGGAATGTTCTATGTATATATCTTGAGTCAATCTGGTCTAATGTGTTATATAAGGCCAATGTTTCCTTATTGATTTTCTTTCTGGATGATCTGTCCATTGATGTTAAGTGGGGTGCTAAAATCCCCTGCTGCTGTTGTGTTACTGTCAATATCTCCCTTTATGTTTGTTAATATTTGCTGTATGTATTTAGGTGCTCCTATGTTGTATGCATATATATTTACAATTGTTATATCTTCTTGTTGGATTGATCCTTTTATCACTGTATAATGTTCTTCTCTGTCTCTTGTTACAGTTTTTGTTTTAGAGTCTATTTTGTCTGATATGGGTATAGCTACCCCAGCTTTCTTTTAGTTTCCATTTGCATGGAGTATCTTTTCCATCCCCTCACGTTCAGTCTCTGTGTGTCTTTAGATCTGAAGTGAGTCTTACAGGAAGCATATATGTGGGTCTTGTTTTTTTATCCATTCAGCCACTGCATGTCTTTTGATTGGAGCATTTAGTTCATTTGCATTTAAAGTAATTATTGATAGGTATGTACTTATTGCCATTTTGTTCACTGTTTTCTGGTTGTTTTTGTAGTTCTTTTCCTTTTGAAAAAGAAAGGTTCCTTTCTTTTTCTTTTGCTCTCTTACCTTGTGATTTGATGACTGTCTTTAGTGTTATGTTTGGATTCCTTTCTCATTTGTGTGTGTATTTATAAAAGGTTTTGGTTTGTGGTTACTGTGAAGTTAATACATAACAATCTATATATATGTACGTGATTATTAAGTTGACGAGCTCTTACGTTTGAATGCGTTCTAAAAACCTTGCATTTGTACTTCCCTCTTCCCCCTCCCACGTTTAACATTTTTGACATCATATTTTATGTACTTATGTCTGTGTGTCCCTTAACTACTTATTGTGGATATAAATTATTTTACTATTTTTGACTTTAACCCTTCCTAATAGCTTTATAAGTGGCTGATTTGCTAACTTTACTGTATATCTGCCTTTATCAATGGAATTTTTCCTTTTTAATTTTCGTATTTATAGTTGTGGCCTTTTCTGCTTTGAGAAGTCCCTTTAAACATTTATTGTAAAGCTGGTTTAGTGTTGCTAAACTCTCTCAGCTTTTGCTTGTTTATAAAAATCTTTATCTCTCCTTCAAATCTGAATGACGTTCTTGGAAGGTAGAGTATTCTCGGTTGTAGATTTTTTTTCCCCTTTCATCACTTTGAATATATTATGCCACTCCCTTCTGGTCTGCAAATTTTCTGTTGAAAAGTCAGCTGACAGTCTTACGGGAGTTCCCATGTATGTAACTAGTTGTCCTTCTCTTGCAGCTTTTAAGATTCTGTCTTTATCTTTTAATTTTTGCCATTTTAATTATAGTGTGTCTTGGTGTTGACCTCTTTGGATTCATCTTGTTTGGGACTCTCTGTGTTGCCTGGACTTCTGTGTTTCCTGGATGTCTGTTTTCTTTCCTAGGTTAGGGAAGTTTTCAGCTATTTTCTCCTCAAATAAGTTCTCTGCCCCCCATTTCTCTCTTTTTTCCTTCTGGGACCTCCATAATGCAAATGTTAGTATGATTGATGTTGCCCCAGAGTTCTCTTAAACTGTCCTCATTTTTTAAAATTCGTTTTTCAGCTTAGGTGATTTATACTATTCTGTCTTCCAGTTCACTTATCTGTTTCTCTGTATCATCTAATACACTGCTGATTCCTTCTAGTGTGTTTTTTATTTACGTTATTATATTCTTCAGCTCCATTTGATTCTTCTTTATATTTTTTAACTCTTTGTTAAACTTCTTACTGTGTTCATCCATTCACCGAGTTCATTAAGCTTCCTTATGATTATTACCTTGAACCCTTGATTGGGTAGATTGCTTATCTCCACCTCGCTTAATTCTTCTGGGCTTTTGTCTTATGTCTTCACTTGGGATATATTCCTCACTTTGCCTGATTCTCTGTTTATTTCTATGTATTAGGTAGGTTGGTTACGTTTCCCAACCTTGGAGAAGTGGACTTATATAAGAGATGTCGTATGGGCCCAGCAACACACTCCCCTCTGGTTACCAGAGGTATGGGCTCTAGGGCTATGGGCTGCATGGGCCCTTCAGTTGTGGCAGGGTTGATTATTGTGGGTGTGCTGTTAGGTGGGGCTGGCCCCTGACCCAGTTGGCTGCCAGGCCCTACCTTGTGTGGTAGTTACCAGCTCGCTAGTGGGTGGGGCTGGGTCCCATTGTGGCTGACTGCCTGTCCCAGGAGGGTCCTGGGGCTGGTGCTCACACTCTGGTGGGTGGGGCCTGATCCTGGGGTGGTGGCTGTGGGGCCCTGGGGGACCAGGGGCTGGTGCTGGCTGCTTGTGGATGGGGCTGAGTCCTAGGGCAGCTGTCAGAAGGGGCTGGGGGGGTCTCAGGACTGGTGCTAGCCCATTGGTGGGTGGGCAAGCCCCCAGCACTAATAGGTAGAGGGAGGACACCAAAATGGCACTTGCACACACCACTGTCCTCATGGTAGAATAAGCTCCCCCAAAATGGCTGTTGCCAGCATCTGTGTCCCCAAGAGGAGTCCCAGTGGCCTCCTGTCTCTCTGGGAGACTCTCCAAGATCACCAAGTGGGTCTCACGCAGCCTCCTTTACAATTACTGCCTGAGTGCTGGGACTTGGGAGTATGTGAGAATTTTCATGTGCCCTTTAAGAGTGGAGTCTCTGTCTCCTACAGCCCTCCAGCTCTCTTGTAAGTAAGCCCCGCTGGCCTTCAAAGCCAGACATTATGGGGCTCATCTTCCTGGTGCAAAGCCCCTGGGCTGGGGAATCCAATCCAGGGCTCAGATGCCTCAGTCCTTGGGGAGAACCTGGGCAGTTGTGATTATCCTTCCATTTGTGAGTTACCTACCCAGGGGTGTGGGTCTTGACTATACCACATCTCCACCCCTCCTACCCATCTCATTGTGGTTTCTTCTTTATAGCTAGAAAATCTCTTCTGGTAGTCTTCAGGTTGTTCTTATAGCCAGTTGCTCTCTAAATAATTCTAATTTTGGTGTCCCATGTGAAGAGGTGAGCTCAGGGTCTTCCTACTCTGCCATCGTGGCCACACCTCCCTTTGCCCATTTTTTTTTTCTTTTTTTATAAATTTATTGTATTTATTTATTTTTGGCTGCGTTGGGTCTTCGTTGCTGTGTGGGCTTTCTCTAGCTGCGGTGAGCGGGGCGTACTCTTCATTGTGGTGCATGGGCTTCTCATTGTAGTGGCTTCTCTTGTTGTAGAGCACAGGCTCTAGGCGTGCGGGCTTCAGTAGTTGAGGCATGTGGTCTCAGTAGTTGTGGTGCACAGGCTTAGTTGCTTTGCGGGATGTGGGATCTTCACAGGCCAGGGATCGAACCCGTGTCCCCTGCATTGGCAGGCGGATTCTTAACCACTGCGCCACCAGGGAAGCCCTGCCCATTTTTAAATTGGTTTGTTTGATTTTTGTTGTTGTGTTATAGGAGTTCTTTATACATTCTGGGTATTAATCTGTTAATCAGATATATGATTTGAAAATATTTTTTCGCATTCTGTGGGTTGTTTTTTATTGTATTGATTGTGTCCTTTGATGCACAGAAGTTTTAAATTTTGATGTAGTCCATTTTATCTGTTTTTTTCTTTTATTGCCTATGCTTCAAGTCCATTCCTAAATCCAGTGTCATGAAGCTTTTCCCTGTGTTTTCTTCTGAGAGTTTCATAGTTTTAGCTCTTATGTTTAGGTCTTTGATCCATTTTGAATTGATTTTTATAGATGGTGTAAAGTGAGAGTCTAACTTTATTCTTTTGCATGTGGATATCCAGTTTTCCCAGCACCATTTGTTGAAAAGACTATCCATTCCCCATGGAATGCCTTGGCACTCTTGTTGAAAATCATTTGATCATATATGTGAGGGTTTATTTCTGAGCTCTCTATTCTGTTCCATTGGTCTTGATACCAGTACCACACTGTTTTACTGCAGTGTCGTAGTAAGTTTTTTTGAATTCAGGGTATATGAGGTCCCCAGCTTTGTTCTTCATTTGCAGTATTGTTTTGGCTATTTGGGGTCCTCTGAGTTTCCATATGATTTCTAGGATGGATTTTTCTGTTTCTGCAGAAACTGCCATTGGGATTTTGATAGGGATTGTACTGAATCTGTAGATTGCTTCGGGTAGTATTGTCATGTTAACAATATTAAGTCTTCCAATCCATGAACACAGCATGCCCTTCCATTTATTTATGTCTCTTTTCATTTTGTTCAGCAGTGTTATGTAGCTTTCAATGTACGTCTTTCACTTCCTTGATTTAATTTATTCCTCAGTATTTTATTGTTTTTGATGCTATTGTAGATAGAGTTGATGATTTCATTTTCAGATTGTTCATTGTTAGTGTATAGAGATGTGACTGATTTTTGTCTCTTGATTTTGTATCCTGCAAGTTAGCTGAAACTTGATTATTATAACAGTTTATTGTGGAACCTTCAGGGTTTTTTGCATAAAAGGTCTGTCATCTGCGAACTGAGATAATTTTACTTCTTCCTTTTCAATTCAGTTGCCTAGAAGTTTTAAATTTTGCTGCTGAAATCCAGTTTATCAG
Source organism: Globicephala melas (assembly GCF_963455315.2). Taxonomy (NCBI): domain Eukaryota; kingdom Metazoa; phylum Chordata; class Mammalia; order Artiodactyla; family Delphinidae; genus Globicephala; species Globicephala melas. The sequence goes on from NC_083324.2 coordinate 66,529,999, forward strand.
TTTTTTCTTTTTGTTGGTGATTTTTGTTTTCTCTAAAAATTTTTCATGTATACTAAAGACATGAAAATATTCTCCAGCTTTCATCTAGAAATTTTATAGTTTTAGCTTATATGTTTAGGTCCATAATCCATCTGAAATTAATCTTTGTATATGGTATGATGTAGTGGTCAAAGTTCTTTTTTTCCTTATAAATATCCAGTTCTAGCACCATTTGTTGAAAATACTTTTCCTTTTCCCATTTAATTGCTTTGGCACCCTTGTTGAAAATTATTTGACTGTATATGTGTGATTTTATCCAGGGCACTCTGTTTTGTTTCCATTAATCTGTTTTTCTGTCCTTTGTTATGTTTTCTTGATGACTATACCTTGAAAAAAGTCATCTTGAGATCAGATAGTATATGTTCTCAATCTTTGTTCTTCTTTTTCAAGATTGTATTAGCTAGTCCAGGTGTTTTTTTTGTTTTGTTTTTCATTTCCATATAAATTTTAGGATCAGCTTTTCAATTTCTACAGTAGGCCTGCTGGATTTTTGATGGAGATTACATTAAATTTATAGGTCAATTTGGGGAAGAATTGACATCTTAACAATATTGAATCTCCCTATAAATGAACCAAAAAATAACCATTTATTTAGGTTCTTTAATGTTTCTCAGCAGTTTTATAGTTTTCAGTATAGAGGTGTTATACATCTTTTGTTAAATTTATTTCTAAGAATTTTATGGGTTTGGATGCTATTGTAAATTGTGTTTTAAAAATTTCCTTTTCTAATTGTTCATTGCTAGTATATGGAAATACAATTGATTTTTGTATATTGACTACGTATTTTGTGTGAATGCTTAATTTACTTATTAGTTCTAGTAGTTTGGTAGATTCATTAAGATTTTTTACATATATAACCATGTCTTCTGCAAATAAATAATTGTATGCTTTCCTTTCCAATTTATATGCCTTTTAATGTCCATTGACAGATGACTAAATATATATATTCCTTTATATATATATATATTTAAAGGAATTAAAAAGGGATTAATAAAGGGAAATTTATAGCATTTAAATATATAGATATTTAAACAAGACAAAAACTTCAAAAGATTACAGATTTATAGATTAACACCCCTCATGAACATAGACATAAAAATCCTTAATAAAATGTTAGTAAATCAAATTTAGCAATATATATGTGATACTCGTGACCAACTGGAGTTTATCTAAAAATGCAAGATCTGTATACCTTTTGAAAATCATTCATTGTACCTCACTGTATTAAAGGAATAAAGAAGAAAAATAATATAATAATTTTTATAGATACAGAAAGACTATTTGACAAAATTAAACATCCATTCATGATTAAAAACTCTCAGCAAACTAGGAATAAAAGAAAACTTTGTCAGTCTGGTAAAGGACATCTACAAAAAACCTACCTACAGCTGACATCATACTTAATGGTTAAATACTTTATACTTAAAATCAAGAATAAGGCAAAGATGTCTGTTTTCACCCTTCTATTCAGTATTATACTGGAGGAACTAGTCAGTGCAATAAAGAAAAAAACAGAACTACCATATGATCCAGCAATTCTACTTCTGAGTATTTATCCAAAAGAACTGAAATTAGGATCACAAAAAGATATGAGCCCCCCCGTCCCCCCAACCAATGTTCACTGCAGCATTACTCACAATAACCAAGATTTGGAAACAACCTAAATGTCCATTGACAGATGAATGGATAAAGAAAATCTGGTATATACATAAATGGAATATTTCCTTTAAGCCTAAAGAATTTCTTTTAGAATTACTTTTTTAGTGCAAGTCTGTTGGAGAGTAATTCCTTCAGCTTTTGTCTTTTGAAAATACATTTATTTCTCTTTCGAAGGATATTTTCATTGAATTTAGAATTTGAGGCATTTTTCTTTCAGCACTTTAAAGGTATTGTTCCACTATTCTCTGCCTTTCTTGTTCTTGATGAGAAGTCAGCCATTATTCTTATCATTGTTTCTCTGTATGTCATGTGTCCTTTTTTCTCTGACTGCTTTCTAGATTTTCCCTTTATATTTTGTCAGTTAATCT
>NC_083324.2:69832264-69969340 GCF_963455315.2 Globicephala melas
AATGAATATTTCTGAGTAGGTACTCTTTACAAATGACGAAAATGAAGTTCAAAGAGGAGAGAGGACTTCCTAAGGTCACAGAGGTAGAAAATGGCAGAGATAGGATTTGAACCCAGCTCTGTCTGCCCTTACCTTCTTTCCACATCCCCTCTCTGTGGCTTGCTAGAGTGACCTCCACCGTAGTTTTGCCTTCACGTTGCTGCTTGACCCTTTTGTCGTCATTTGCCTTTTCCTCTATTAAGGCTCCTATGCCTTAGTGCCTGGTTCCTTTAGGGGGAGACTGCCTTACACTTCTTGACATCTCCCAGGATATCAGCACAGCGAGGAGAGATTGTTTGTTTGACTTCACATAATTTTCTCAACCTCAAGATGCTCTAGAAGAACCTCCACCTTCTATTTCATCATCCAATCCCTGATGGGACGGGGTCAACCAGCACAGTCCGCATTCATGACCTTCCTTTCTTGCTTTCCTGTCTCTAACATGTACGTACCCTGATCTCATTCCAGTCCCTCCTTAAGAAATGAGAGAAAACCCCTCTTAGTAGGTACCTCCCCTTGGCCATCTACATCCCTCTCCCTGCCTCTCCTTACCTGAGACCTAGAGCAGCAGCGGTAGCCACGGCCACCCCCAGAGCCCTTCCCCTCACTCCATCCTGCTCCCTGGACCCACTGTGTGCCAGTCGCTTCAGTGCCTTTTCCATTTACTGGAGGATGTTGCCCCACTTGGGTGTTTTGCATCTTCCCTGAGAGGCTTGGTTGTCAGTTTGCAGTTGAGAAACCCTGAGGAAAATGTGATGAGAGGGGGCAGCTCAGGAAAATGCAGAAGAAGAAGGAGAAAAGAGAGATCACTGCCCTTGTGACATCTTCCTTCCTGCTTTCATTTTGTCGCAGCCCAATTGGGCAACACTCAGTAGCTCCCCATTCTCCACCGGAGCAAGTCTAGACCCACCCATCTGATGTCCCACCTCTGCTCCACTCACTTCCTCAGGCCACCAAGACATTCTCATCATTGACCACTGACCGCTACATTCCACAACCCCTCCCACCATTATCCCTGCCTGCCTGACACTGTGCATCCAGATGTGACTTGCCTTTTGAGGCCCGAGTCAAGCCTTCCTGATGACCCACCATCTTTCACGTTATGCCACACCACAGTTCTCAAGGATGGGCATGTGGCTGAATCACTCGGGGAGCTTAGCAAACATACACGTGCCTGGGCTCCACCCCAGACATACTGATTTGGTAAGTCTGGAGAGGGCCCAGGAGCCTGCACTTTAACAAGCAGCCCAGGTGATTCTGAAGCAAGTGGTTCAAACAGAGGATACCTGTAAAGGCTGTGTATGAGTCAGGTGGGCCCCAAAGCATTCCTCAGGTGCTCTCCCTATGTCTGAGGTATGTGCTTCCCTGAGCTCCTAGTCTAGGCATGAGCTTGGAGACCACAATTATAACAGCACTAGGAGTGACCTCCATGGATTGAAGTGCTACTGTGTGCCAGGTGCTTTACGCAGGTTATCTCGTTTAATTCTGTCAGCTTTGGGATTGTGTAATGAATACTTGTCATCTTTTGGCTCTCCAGCACCCAATAGCTTTCCCGTTTGCGGGATATGCCCCAGTGTTTGGGTCTCACGAGGCCCCCTTCCCTTGAGCATGGAGGCAGATACTTCTTCTGCCCCTTCTCCCTGGCACCTATGGTACAGACATGTGACTTGACCTAAGTATGGGCAAATGCATGATTCTGCCCAGGATTCTGGATCCTAGGGGTGCGATACAAGATGCAGGGCCAGTTGTAAGTGACTTAGAGGCACTTGAAGCACTGAGAGTCCAGGAATAGTATGGTGGCAAGTACTTGGTGGCTTCAAGTGTACAGGGGCAGTGACAACGGCAACACCACTGGACTGTCTCAAGTTATAACTTGGTTTCTGCCATTTTCTAAAACGGGTCCTTCAGCCTTCTCATCGACTCTGTGAGCTACCAATATCTTTCTAAACTCCTTTGCTAGCCAGGATTGGATTCAGTTGGTAGCATCAAGAATCATGACTCTTATTGGTTATTATGCCCTTTTTTTTTTTTGTGGTACGCGGGCCTCTCACTGTCGTGGCCTCTCCCGTTGCGGAGCACAGGCTCCGGACATGCAGGCTCAGCGGCCATGGCTCACGGGCCCAGCCGCTCCACGGCATGTGGGATCTTCCCGGACCGGGGCACGAACCCATGTCCCCTGCATCGGCAGGCAGACTCTCAACCACCACGCCACCAGGGAAGCCCTGGTTATTATGCCCTTTGAGGCAGTGAGGAATATCTTCAGGCTGAGGCCTAGCAAGATTAACTGAGTTACTCAAGATCAGACATTCATCAAGGACGTGACAGAGCTGAGATTCAAACCTGGGTCCTGTTTAATTCCAGGCCTGTGTAATTAACCACATAACACTGTTGTGTAGGTCAAGGTCCCAGCAAGAAAGAGGTGGCTCGCTGAAACAGGTGACTGAGAAGTGTTTAATGAAAGTGTGGGTAGAATTCGGGGAAACCACTAAGGGAGGCTGCAGTACCCTGGGGCTGGAGCAGTAGTGAGTGACTACTTGCCGTGGCCTAAAATCAAGGGACTGGAGCAGTTGCCCAAACTTGAAGATAACAGCTGTTTGATGCAAGGCTTGAAGGGGCCTTGAGGGCCCCTCGTGCCTCTCCACAGAGAAGGAACCCAGAGGATAAAAACTCTGACCTCATTCTCTTTCCATCCCCTGCCCTTCTTTCTTGCTGCCTACTGGCCAAACCCAGCCAGAAGCTGGTGGGAAAGGGAGCCTGGTCAGTTCCCAGGAACAGACGAGGGAGGAAAAGGATGGAGAGTGGGCCTGATGGTGCAAGTGGGAGAGCGTCCAGTACAACCATTTGCCTTCCAGTTTAGTGTGTGTAATTCCTCAGGCGAGTTTAATATATTGAACTGAAGTATTATTTCATCTATAATTAAATTAATCACACAAGCACACAAATCATGCAGTTGGTTAACTCAGGATGAATATATAAATGTGTCGTGGTGTTTGGAAAGGAGCACGATGACTCCTTAGAACCCTATCTCCCAAACAAGCTTGAGAACCACCAAGAGACAGCCCGTGCTATGATTCAGTGGGTGTCTGGCGGGGGGGGACCCCAGGCATCTGCATTTTAAACAAATGCTCCAGGAGTATCTGATGCGGGTGGCCTAAGGACTACAGTTTGAAAGAGACTGCCCTAAAGTGCGCTGCCTCTCCTAGAGAGCATTTAACGGTGGTTCCTCCCTTGCCCTAGCCTTTTTTGTCAACTTCACAAACAGAGGAAACATTGAAACTGCTGAAATGCAGGTCCCAAACAAGCCACCTGAGAAAGCAAACACTGCATGCCATGCACTTACAGCCTCCGTGTGGCTGGGTTCTCTTGGCCAGGAAAATATCAATAGATGTGCTGAGCAGAACAGCTTCTGGATCCAGTGCCTCTCAGAAGACTCTCACCACGGCACCAGGATGACATGAATTCCCTTCATCACCTTCTAATGGACTCAGCTGGATGATCAGAGATAATCTGTATGGGGTCAGTGCCATCCTCTTGGAGGGTTCAGGCCCCAGGTTGGTGAGGAAGTCCTCATATGACGGCAGTGGGGCCAGGGAGGGGAAGACTGTACCTTAGCTCACGGGAGTAGGGGAAGGGCAACCTGATGGTAAGGATGTGTTTTCCTAACACGAGGTGGATTGTGGGTGATAGAGTGTGTTTTCTCTTGGGGAATTTAGGATGACATTGGCCTTGGCCATTCCTGAATGGGAATGGAAGGACCTATCATCTCTTCCCCACTAATGAGACCCCTTCCCCTTTAGAGTCAGAAGAAGTAGAAAATCAGAAACTAGTGATTTAAATCTGTTGGTGGCCCTGGATGCCTATTTTATGGAAGAGCTTGGGAGTGAAAGGGGAGTTAAAGGAACAGAGAGAGAGGAGGGGGAAAGTGCACATGGGGGACAGCCTCCAGGAGCCTAACTGGTGAGAGCCGGTCACCCACCATCCCTGCCCCTCGTGTGGTACAAGGAAGAAGCATTTAGATAGAGCAGGCTCCCGGTTATTCCATTCTACATGGCTTTTAGGTGCGTGGTCTTCAGTAAAGGAGCTCTAGTTTTTGTTCCTGCCAGTAAGAGGAGATTTACTTCTCACGTGGTCTCCTTCCAGCCACGTACTTCTCTGCCTTCATGGGGCTGTTCTGAGGATCCAGTGGCAAAGTGCATCCCTGATGATGCACACAATAAACGCACGCAGTAGTCAAATGATGATATCCTCCTTTCCGTCCTGTGCCCTGGATCCCAGCTCATCCTCCCAAATGTGGAATCCTCACCGTGGATCTCATCTTCTCTTCGTTCCGTGGTTTTCAACAGTCTTTTCTGGGAGTGTTGGAAAGGGCCATAAATTAAGGGGAGAAACGTAAACATCTGATTGTAGAGGAGACGACGGCCCTGGCAGTCGGGCGAACAGGATGCTCTCTAGTGGGAATTCTGTCCAATTCAGGCCAAAATGTTGTGGTCCAGGGCAAGGACCAGGGCAGAGTGAGCAGCTGTGCCCCCTGTGCCTCACGACCCCCATAAGACATTGACAGTGAAAAGCACTGGACAGTGTATTTAATGCACACCCTGAGCTGCTGGTGGAATGGCACGTTTGGGGCAGTAGCTTCTTTTGTGAGGGGGCAAAGCACACACCCAAGGTTATCAGTGAAGTGAGGGGAGTTAGCGGGGCCAAGAAGGTGGGATCCTGAGCCTTAGAAAGTACCTGTGCTACAGCTTCAATTCATGTCATTGACCGCCTACCCCATCCGCTGCCCCTCACACTCCTCTTTGGACACAACTGCCAGAAGGACGTGGATGGAGTTCAGAGTTCATTCTCGTGGGTTCCAGCGCCTAGGATGCAAATGACCTCTGCATGACAGCAAACAGAGCAATGAAGACCAGGCTCTTACTCAGGAGTCCACGTGCCACAGGAATGACAGTGCTGGTCCCAGGGGCCCTGGGGAAGAGAGGAGATTCAGTGCTGCTGTTGGCACGCATGCTGTTGCACACTTGAGCGTGTGCAAAAGTCCTTCACGCCCCTTAGTTCATCTGCTCTCATCCTTCCTTTCCCCATACTAACTGGGATTGTCCTGTGCATTTAGCTTGTTCCATTGCTTAAAACTACTGATGAGAAATATACTTAGTAGAGAGCATAGGGTCCATGTCCAGAGAGGCATCAGGGAGAAAGGGCAGGCTGACGAGGCTCCTTCCTGCTGTGATGCAGCAGAGAGAGCGAGGGCTCCCAGAGCAAGGAAACCTGGTTTCCATTCTCAGCATCAGGACCTACTTCCTGGGAGAGTCACCTCACCTCTTTGGCCTCAGTTTCCTCATCTATAAACTGAGAAAAATCCCATCATGAATTTTTATAGACTTTAGCAACATGATTCTAAAAGTCCTGGGTAAACGTCAGCAGATACCATAAGAAAGAGATGCAAATGAGTGAGGAAACTTGGCCTATCTAGACTCAGCAGATGTGGAAATAGGTTCGAGCACAATTAATCTATAGAGACACAGGGTCCAAAAGAGAAATCGGCAGCAGGGCAACAAATAGAAGTCCAGATATAGATCTAAGGGTATCTAAGAATTTAGCATCTAAGGAAATTGGTAGCCCAGTAAGTAAGCAAGAATTGTCTAGTAAATAGTCTTGTGGTATCTGGATAACAAGATGAAGAAAAAGGTATTTGTTCTGTAATTTGTACCATAAAGTAAAGTAACACCCCCCCTCCATGGATTAAGATTAAAATAAGTGGAAAAAATAGAGAAGTAACCAGGAAATAGAATCAAGCACAATTAAGGAATAAAAGCAATTCAAAATATCAACACAAAATAATTCAAAAATCAACACATTTGCCTATGCAAAACTTAAAACTGAATGTGCAAACCAGCAAAGGGAGAAATGACAGAATGGCGATAGAAAGCAGCAAAGGTCCTTTTGCGCTAAAATCCACCCCCAGCCTGCGGCATTGCCTTGCATCTCCGGGAACTAGATGTCTGAGGCAGCCCAGCCAAGTTCAGCCGCTGGCAGTGCTGGCTGGGGACTGGGGCACGGCCTGGAAGGCAGCGCCTCTCTGGACCCTCAAGCTTGCAGCTGTGCCCTCTGCGTTGCCAGCCTGTGCCCTGTTCCAGCCCTGCTGCCTGAAGGTCCCAGCCCCGCTAACTCCATCCTCTCCAAGTCTCTCTTGCCGGTGCCCTGCCTTATCCCCTCCCAGCCCTTGAACATTTTCTTGCACGGAGCTCCTAGAACGTGTCCACTCTCGAGGGCCAGAACTTCATCCCTTTCTGAGGCTGCACACAGGTGGCCAGACACCCGCACTCCATCCCACCCCATCCCACCTCTACCCCAGCCACAGTGCCTGGGAATTCCTGTGCCTCTGGGATGGCCCCTCACTGAGTTCTGGGAGTACAAACACTCCAGCTCCCCAGCCCCCCACATACAGACAACTCCCGTGGTCCCCAGAACCCCCTGCAGGACTGAACAAAGGTTCTTCCTGTGTGACTCGCCTTGGTTATGACACCGTTTGCTAGGTTTCCTTCCCTCCCCAGTCCCACTTCCCGAATGGCTTTACCTGAGATCACTTCCTAAACCATTTGCACAAGAATTTCCCCATGGCCTGCCTCAGCAGAACCCTCCTAAGACAGGGAGACAGTGGCTTCCTCAGGGGCACCACACCCTCCATCCCCTTATTGGTGTCTCAGCTCTTCCATCACCTGGACAAACGGCTCCCTCCACTAAATTCTCTCTTTTTCAAACAGCTCAGTGGCTTCTGCTTCCCTGACTGGAATATGACTCATAGAATGGTTCCTGTTAATTAACAGATAAATAGATGAAGGAGTGCAGCCTTTAGTAGGAATGTGGGCGAAGGTTTGCGCTCTCAATTTACATGCTGGAAAATTAGTGAAAAAAGAAAAACATTGACTCTCACTAGATCATTTATTTTCAAGATTTAATGAGCACCTTCTAGGTAGCAGGCACTTAGTCACAACATAAGGAGGAAAGGGTGCTGCCTCTACGCTATGGAGCTCAGAGTCCACAGTAATAGAGAGATTAAAGCAGGTCCCAGCTCACATCTATTTTGACAGGTATATTTTTTAAATACCAAATCCCTGTAGACAAGCCTGCAGTGATGCTGCTTCCCTTATGCGTTAGGGATCCCACTGCAAATTGTTTCCAATCTTTGGAAAACCATTTGGCAATATGTATACAGAACAATATAAATGTTCAAATTCTCTTAAGGCAATTTCTTTTGAATAAACAATTTAAAAGAAGAAAAAGAGGGGACTTCCCTGGTGGTCCAGTGGGTAAGACTCCGAGCTCCCAATGCAGGGGACCCAGATTCGATCCCTGGTCAGGGAACTAGATCCTGCATGCTTGCCGCAACAAAGAGTTTGCATGCTGCAGCTGAGAAGTCCTCATACCGCAACTAAAGATCCCACGTGCTGCAACTAAAGATCCCACATGTCGCAACGAAGACACGGTGCAGCCAAAATAAATAAATAAATATTTTTTAAAAGAAAAAAGAAAAAGACATCTGCAAATATATGTTCATCTCAGTGCTACAAAAAATGAAAATAATCTCAATGTCTAAAATAATCTAATGTCTAAGGCAAATGATTATATATGGCTTTCTATTGATAAAAAAGTATGCTGAAATTCTAATTACAAAGACTAGGTAGCAACATTGGAGAACGGTTTTAGCACAGAAAAATAATGAAAATGTGTATAATTAGAATTATTACTATGTTAAAATATGTATAAGCATGAATAAAAACTAGAAGACGGAGAAAAAAAGACATGATAGATTAGTGGGACTATGGAAGAATATTTCTTTCTCTGTTCATTCAATATTTAATGATAAATATGTTCTAACATAAATCAACATTTAATAATAAGCTGTATGGAGGGGTGTGCATGCAAAGGTAGTGATTCTTAGCTTTGCCTGCACATTAAAAATGTCTCCTGAAGATCTCAGAAAAAATACTAAGACCAGCCCCACCTCCAGAAATTCTAATTCTGTTGGTCTGCAGTAGGTCACATGCATCAGTATTGAAAAAAAAAAAAGCCAAAGCTAACAGTCCAGGAAATCTTAACATGTAGCAGCTGCTCAGAGCTGTTTGGCTAGATTGTCACTTCCAGCTCTGGTTTTTCGAGCTCCACCCCACCCTACTGCAGAAACAAGGAAACTGAAGCCAGAGAGGGCTCCTGACTGGCCCAGAGTTACACTTTCACTCGGTCTGACTGACATTAGAATCCAGGATCTCTTTTTCCACTACACCATCAGGGGTTGGCTGAGCCCCTGGAATTCAGCAAAGATGCCATTTTCCTCTCTTACTCCTCTGGTGTGCAAGAAGCAAAACAGAGGGGAACCATGGGGAGAGTGACAGCCTCACCATCGCCTCCTCACTAGAGCCCGACCTCCTTCCTCCCCTGGGAAGGTCCACCCAACTGAGGTGACGCAAGTCCACCCCTGCCTTGCTGCACCCTTCCCATCCCTCACTCTCAGCACATGGACTGGGAATCAAAGGGCTTGGTGTCCAAACCAGGGGCCCAGAGACCTGGAAACCATACCTGGTGACATCTGTCACATTTGTTGGGGGGGTGACTTTGAGGCCAGGAGAGGAGACGCTGGTAGCTGACGTGGGGTCACAGTCCTGGGGCTGGGATGGAGTTTGCTTCAGTACTTGGTGGTGATAGGAGGAAGGGTGGGAATCTGAGCAAAGTTCTGGGTAGGATTCTCACCTGAGGCAGGGGTACCCAAAGGATCTGTAAGAAGGCACATTGGGTGGTTGGACAAATGGATGGATGAGTGGTAGGGTAAATGGAATGGGATTAGTATTAGTGCCTTTTTTTTTTTTTTTTGACTGCTCATGAATTTTATTTTATTTTTCTATACAGCAGGTTCTTATTAGTTATCCATTTTATACATATTAGTGTATACGTGTCAATCCCAATCTCCCAATTCATCACACCCCCACCCCCCGCTGCTTTCCCCCCTTGATGTCCATACGTTTGTTCTCTACATCTGTGTCTCAGTTTCTGCCCTGCAAACTGGTTCATCTGTACCATCTTTCTAGGTTCCACATATACGCGTTAATATACGATATTTGTTTTTCTCTTTCTGACTTACTTCACTCTGTATGACAGTCTCTAGATTCATCCACGTCTCTACAAATGACCCAATTTCGTTTCTTTTTATGGCTGAGTAATATTCCATTGTATATATGTGCCACATCTTCTTTATCCATTCATCTGTCAATGGACATTTAGGTTGGTTCCATGTCCTGACTGGTAAATAGTGCTGCAATGAACATTGTGGTACATGTCTCTTTTTGAATTATGGTTTTCTCAGGGTATATGCCCAGTAGTGAGATTGCTGGGTCCTATGGTAGTTCTATATTTAGTTTTTTAAGGAACCTCCATACTGTTCTCCATAGTGGCTGTATCAATTTACATTCCCACCAACAGTGCAGGAGGGTTCCTTCTTCGCCACACCCTTTCCAGCCTTCATTTTTGTAGATATTTTGATAATGGCCATTCTGACCAGCATGAGGTGATACCTCATTGTAGTTTTGATTTGCATTTCTCTAATAATTAGTGATGTTGAGCATCTTTTCATGTGCCTTTTGGCCATCTGTATGTCTTCCTTGGTGAAATGTCTATTTAGGTCTTCTGCCCATTTTTTAACTGGACTGTTTGTTCTTTTGATATTGAGCTCCATGGGCTGTTTGTATATTTTGGAAATAATCCTTTGTCTGTTGTTTCATTTGCAAATATTTTCTCACATTCTGAGGGTTGTCTTTTTGTCTTGTTTGTAGTTATCTTTGCTTTGCAAAAGCTTTTATGTTTCATTAGGTCTCATTTGTTTTTGGTTTTTTTTGTTTTTTTTGTTTGTTTGTTTTTTTGCGGTACGTGGGCCTCTCACTGTTGTGGCCTCTCCCGTTGCGCCGCACAGGTTCTGGACGCGCTGGCTCAGCGGCCATGGCTCACGGGCCCAGCCACTCCGCAGCATGTGGGATCTTCCCAGACCGGGGCACGAACCCGTGTCCCCTGCCTCGGCAGGCGGACTCCCAACCACTGCGCCACCAGGGAAGCCCCTCATTTGTTTATTTTTGAGCAGGGGAAGGAGGGGGGAATTCAGGATGTGAAGTTCATTCACTCCCTGTTCCATGCCTTCTCCTCCATCAGACCCTCTTCCTGGCCCAGGTCCCTTTTCATTCCTTGAAGTCTCTCCTTCCCACTGGAGTCTGTCATCTTCCTCAGCAGCAGGGTTGTCCGAGATAAAATATGGAGAGTTCTGAGCCATTTCCTGGGGCCTGGAGCTGGTGACTAACCTGGAACAATGACCTGGAACCACTTCTTTACCCCGGTTTTTGTTCTTATACTCACCTTCCTGGGAAGAGAACTGGTATTTCACAACTATCTGGCCCTGCACTGCCCACACCACCCAGGAGCCTAGGAAACAAGCCCTCAGCTCAGGCTAACTAGTGATTTCATGTGTCTTTACATCACAGGTTTATTTACCTCATAGGTGGTAGGAGTGCATAGTTGAGTAATTTGAGTTCAGATTGTTAGGAAAATCTACATTTTCCATTTCGAGAGGTTATGCAGGAGCTATGAAGATAAAAAGAGAGAGAAGATGGAATTTGAATTTTATGAAAATAAGGTAGTGAAAAAAGGAACCTTAGGAGAAAGAGTTACAAACAAACTTTCAACTTAGAGTTTCCAAAGCCTGGTCACCTGAGTATCTAACTCTGGAATTCCCAAACTTATCTTCACCTTAGAATCACCTGGGTGGTGTGAGAAGATGCCAATGCCCACACCAGACCCAGACCAATGAAATGATCCCAGTGGGGTGGGAACCAGGCATCAGTGTTTTTTGTTTTTCTTTTTGTTCTGTTTTGTTTTTTGTTTTTTTAAACATCTTTATTGGAGTATAATTGCTTTACAATGGTGTGTTAGTAGTTTCTGCTTTATAACAAAGTGAATCAGTTATACATATACATATATCCCCATATCCCCTCCCTCTTGCATCTCCCTCCCACCCTCCCTATCCCACCCCTCTAGGTGGTCACAAAGCACCGAGCTGATCTCCCTGTGCTATTCGGCTGCTTCCCACTAGCTATCTATTTTACCACTGATCTAATCTGATTTCCACAAAATCCTTGTGAAGCGGTTGTCACTATCCCCTTTCACGGTGAGGAAACTGAGGCACGAGGAGTCTCGTTGATTCTCTTAAGGTTTCCCAGTGAATTAGTGGCATCACCAGGGCCCAGGCCTCCGAGCTCAGAGCTCCTTCTGACGCCGGTACCTCCCCGGGCCGGACAGGGAGCTCAGCCAGGGCTGGTCTGCAGCAGAGCAGGGGAGCGCCAGGGAGCCTGGGGTGCGCTTGGCGTGATGGACGGGCTGCCCCGCCCCCTGCTGGCCAAAGCGCGCTACGACAGCCATCGTGTGTGTGTGTGTGTGTGTGTGTGTGTGTGTGTGTGTGTGTGTGTGTGTGTGTGTGTGTGTGTGTGTGTGTGTGTGTGTGTGTGTGTGAGTGTGTGTGTGTGTGTGTGTACAGCGCCGCAGCTTCCCACCGATCCCTCCTTTCCCTCCTCCCAGCAGGGTCCCAAGATCACCTTCTCCCCACACCCTACTCCCTGTGGCCCTCTGTCCTTCCGACTTGCTCTTTGCTGTGTGACAAGGGGTCCTCCCTCCACCACAGACAGTGAGCGCTTGGAAGGTGGAGTCACCATTTCTCTGAGCTGTGGTCTCCCCACCGGTGTCAATGGGGTGAGCATCCTTCATGCAGAGCCAAGGTCTCAGAGCCCCCATGGGTGCAGACTCTGCTGAATATCTGGGCCTTTGTTGGAAGCTCAGTGTGATCTCTGCGAATGGAGGCTGCAGAGAGAGAATGGCCCAAATCAGTCTCTGTCCCCAATCCTGAGGTCCATCTCCTCTTCACAGGTGCAGCTCCCCCAGGAGGAGCTGGGGGCAGGTGGCTCTGTGGGAACTGGGTTCTGGGAGGTGCCTGGGAAATGGGGCACTCAGGGTCACTGCCAGGAGTGGCATAGTCTGTGGCCCTGTTAGAGGAAACAGCCCAGGATGGCCCCCATACCCACTCTGTTGACCTAGGGAGTACCTGTAACTTCTTCCTCCAACCCCAAGATTCAGGACACAAGAGGAATCTGGGAGAAGCTGAGACCACAGCAGTCCCAGGAGGGCTGAGGAAAGGCAGCTCCACCTGCCGCTCCTCCCTCTTAGTAAGGCTGCAGGGACAGAGGGGACTCAATTTCCCTGTCTGTAAAATAGGAATATTACACTTTCTCTCCCATCAAGTCCGTGAGGTCCATAGCTCTGGCTAGACTTCCAGTGGCCTTCCCTTAGATGTTTTTTTTCTGGAGTCTTCCTGCCTGGGGCCCTCTGCTCTGGTCCCCCACAGAGGAGTGGGCTCAGAACCAGATCTTCTCAATACCTCTCCACCCACAAACACACACACACACACACACACACACACACACACACACACGATCAGACTGATTCAGGGCTCTTTCCACTCCTCCATGCTCCTTCTAAAGCTCACCATTAATTCTGTGACCTCCAGAGACCAGGTACAGGAGGTACAGCCCACACTGCAGGGAGGGAGTCCAGGTGGGTGACTCTTGCTGTCAACCAGGTGGAAGGAGATAAGACCTGGGCAACGCAGCAAGGATTCCAGAAACTGGGAAGACCGGAAAAAGGATTCTAGAAACTGAAAAAGATTTCCTTAAGGAAACTGAGTATTTGAAAGGAGTTTTGAAGTTTGACACAAATTGGGACAGACCTGAAGCTCTAACACAATTGATTCAAATTGCATATTTATCAAAGTTTTCCAATATTCTACGACAGAGGAACATACAAGTACTTGAAGGGGTTTTTTCTTTAATTAGATAATTTTATTTGGTTTTTATAAAATTTTTCCATCTTGACCATTGCAAGGGTTTAAACCATTTGCATGGGGAACCCTGAGCAGTCATTTAGAAAACCAAAATTGCCCGTGACTTTGACTCCAACAAGCACGTGAGTTCCTTGTCTGTGAAGCCACCAAGACAAGCCTGGCACAGGCAGAATAAGGGACTGTCACTCTGGCATGGTTAGCTTAACACCAGCTCAGGCTTTCACTCCTCACTCTTCCCTCTCTCTCTCTCTCAGGCTGCCATCTGCTGAGGGGCACTGTCCCCTCTGGTCCCAGATTGTGGACCTTGTGCCCCCCATGCCCCCGCTGTCATCTCCTCTCACTCAGGATACCTGGACAGCACAGGACGCACCTGAGGACTCGGGACAAGGCCAGGCTCAAGTCAGAGGCTCTTCAAGTTACTTGGAAAGATTCCCCAGGGCCTGGGGCAGGGCCTATAGGTTCTTTTTGGCTGATCTAATAATTAAATTGACAGAAGCCAGATCAACAAGAGAAAACAATCAAATTTGATTTCATACGTATGGGAACTCCAAAGACATGAGGTTCAAAGAAGCGACCAAAGCAGGCAGCTTTTATACCTTTTAGGCAAAGAAACAATTAGTTGTGAAGGTTTGACAAAACAAAGGGGTTTGGGCTTGAGGTTGCAAATAATGAAGAAGTAACAAAGTTTGTTTCTACAGCTTTCTCAGCCTTGAACTCCCTGTCTCTAGCAATAAGCGTGCTTCCTATCCTCCTGCTACAGGGAGGGTACCTTCACATGGGAGATTAATTCCCTGCTTTCAGGGAGACAAAGGCCAGTCAGAGTGTTCTTCTTGCACCAGCTGTCTCCCAAGTAACTTTCATTCCAAATGATCATACCAAAGTGGCATATTTTGGGGTGGCCTGCCCTGAACCCCATCACTACTGACCATGCCCTTCACCAGCCCCTCTTCTGGTCATCAAGGGCTCCAGTCTCCATGACACTTCCTGGTCTCAAGTTTGTCTAAAGCCCCTCTCTGCTGGCTATCTCCTGAGCACTGTGTTCTCACTGGTTCTCCTGTGCTTTTGTTCAATTTAAACCTTCTTCTTGGACTTTCAGACAAGCCTCTCACCTCGGCGGGGTGTCCTGCCCTGGGGCTGTCACCACCCACCCCTCCTGCACTGGCCTCCGGGAGCACAGACTCCTGGGTCCTCTGCAAATGCCCATTTTCCCCATCCCACCTCCTTTACCATTTAAAATATAACACAATATAACATGTAAAACATTATCTTCATTACACAGCGACATATGAAATTATGTACATAGAGATCCCTTTTTTCTTTTTTTGGCTGCGTTGGGTCTTCTTTGCCGCGCGCGGGCTTTCTCTAGTTGCAGCCAGCAGGGGCTACTCTTCGTTGCAGTGCACGGGCTTCTCATTGCAGTGGCTTCTCTTGTTGCAGAGCGTGGGCTCTAGGTGCGCGGGCTTCAGTCGTTGCAGCACGCTGGCTCTGTAGTTGTGGCTCACAGGCTCTAGAGCACAGACTCTAGAGCGCAGGCTCAGTAGTTGTGGTGCCTGGGCTTACTTGCTCCGTGGCATGTGGGATCTTCCTGGACCAGGGATCGAACCTATGTCCCCTGCATTGGCAGGTGGATCCTCAACCACTGCACCACCAGGGAAGTCCCCATGTACATAAAGATTCTTTCTTAAAAACAAGCACCACAGTAGTAAACAGATAAAGTTCCCTTCTCCACTCCTTCCCCAACACTAACCAAGCTCCTTCCCTCAAAAGGTACCCCCATTGTTTGATGAATGTGTAGCTTTCCAGACAATTTCTGAGTTTCTGCAGCTACAGGCTTGCATGAGCAAATAAATATAGAGTCTGAGTTGATTCTACTTTACAGATATGGGATTATACTATCCATGCCATTCTGCAACAACCATTAAATCCAACACGAGGTTTAGAGATGGAGCTATGTTCACATCTAAGGGGAACCCCATTCTTTTTGAACTGCTCCGTGGTACCAAATGGAAGAGGTGCACCACAGGTTATCTTATTACTGCCTCATGGGGCTACTGTGACTTTGTTAAATTAACAATTGTTAAGGATGCTGGAGAGTGAGTTAGTGTTCAACAAAAGGCCACAAGGGAAATTGAAATAGAGAAGTTATCACTCACAGGTGCCTCGAGGGGCCACACAGGGAGGTCAAGGCAGAGCACAGACCTTGGGGCCCAAGCCTTTATTAGGGTCTGTGGATGGAGTGCTTCGGGGCACCCAGGCTGAGCCCGAACCAAAATGAGTGGGGTTTTGGTAAAGGGAAGGCCCAGGGCTGCAGGGGAGGCTCTTGACCACAGGGCTATTAGGGAAGTCAGATGGGGAACTTAGGTTTGTTTGTGACTCTGTGGACTGCTTTCTAGGAGGGGCTGGCGTCAGTTTAAGGCCCCTACAGGCCTCCTGGCCAAACAACATGGGTGTCCAGGCAGCAAGACCACCAGGGAGTTTAGATAAACCCTCGACAGGGGCTCACAATTACTAAAAGCAATGTGTGATGAACATCTTTGTCCAGGTCCTTCTCTCTCTGTGTGTGTGTGTGTGTGTGTGTGTGTGTGTGTGTGTATTTCTCAGGGATGAAGACCCAGAAGTAGAATGGGCAAGCCAAAGAATATGCACATTAAACTTCATAGATCCTTCCTATTCACCTTCAAAAATGCTGAACAACTTATATGCCACTATAAACATAGATAATAGGTTCTTCCCCACACCCTCGCCGACACTGGGTGTGAGAATCTTTTTTTTTTTTTTTTTTTTTTGCGGTACTCGGGCCTCTCACTGTTGGGGCCTCTCCCATTGCGGAGCACAGGCTCCGGACGCGCAGGCTCAGCGGCCATGGCTTACGGGCCCAGCCGCTCCGCGGCACGTGGGATCTTCCCGGACTGGGGCACGAACCCGTGTCCCCTGCATCAGCAGGCGGACTCTCAACCACTGCGCCACCAGGGAAGCCCCATAACCATTATTTTTTTTTAGATTCCGTATATATGTGTTAGCATATGGTATTTGTTTTTCTCTTTCTGACTTACTTCACTCGTATGACAGACTCTAGGTCCTTCCACCTCACTACAAATAACTCAATTCCGTTTCTTTTTATGGCTGAGTAATATTCCATTGTATATATGTGCCACATCTGCTTTATCCACTCATCTGCTGATGGACACTTAGTTGCTTCCATGTCCTGGTTATTGTAAATAGAGCTGCAATGAACATTTTGATACATGACTCTTTTTGAATTATTGTTTTCTCAGGGTATATGCCCAGTAGTGGGATTGCTGGGTCATATGGTAGTTCTATTTGTAGTTTTTTAAGGAACCTCCCTACTGTTCTCCATAGTGGCTGTATCAATTTACATTCGCACCAACAGTGCAAGAGGGTTCCCTTTTCTCCACACCCTCTCCAGCATTTATTGTTTGTAGATCTTTTGATGATGGCCATTCTGACTGGTGTGAGGTGATACCTCATTGTGATTTTGATTTGCATTTCTCTAATGATTAGTGATGTTGAGCATTCTTTCATGTGTTTGTTGGCAATCTGTATATCTTCACAAAGGCCTTTTTAAATGTTATGCTCCCTCGTGCCTTTCAGTCCAAGCTGGCAGTGTTCTGTGAAGGTTATTCTCCTAAAAAAAAAAAAAAAAGTGTGGGTCGCCTGTGTATCTTACTGGGATTCACTCAATTAGACAAAAGCCACCCCCACAAATCTCTTCAAGATAAGACCTCTTCTGTACCTTGGGCTTCTGCTGCTGAGGAATAGTGCTTTTCTTTCTTTTTTTAATTGAAGTATAGTTGATGAACAATATTATATAAGTTACAGGTGTACAATATAGTGATTCACAATATTTAAAGGTTATACTCCATTTATAGTTATTGTAAAATATTGGCTATATTCCCTATGTTGGGCAATATCCTTGTAGCTTATTTTGTACAGAATAATTTGTACCTCTTACTCCCCTACCCCTATGTTGCCCCTCCTCCCTTCCCTCTTCCCTCTGGTAAACACTAGTTTGTTCTCTATATCTGTGACTTTGCTTTTTTGTCATATTCACTAGTTTGTTGTGTTTTTCAGATTCCACATATAAGTGATGTTATACAGTATTTGTCTTTCTCTGTCTGACTTATTTCACTTAGCCTAATGCCCTCCAAGTCCATCCATGTTGCAAATGGTAAAATTCATTCTTTTTTATGGCTGAGTAGTATCCCATTGTATGTATGTGTATATATATATGTATATATCTGTCCATTTGTTGATGGACACTTAGGTTGCTTCCATATCTTGGCAATTCTAAATACTGCTGCTATGAACATTGGGGTGCATGTATCTTTCTGAATTAGTGTTTTTGTTTTTTTCAGATATATACCCAGGAGTGGAATTGCTGGGTCATAGGGCAGTTTTATTTTTAGTTTTTTAGAAACCTCCATACTGTCTTTAAGCTTCTTAGAAGACCTCATGTTTGATTGAAAGAATCTGTGAGGCACATGCCCTTAAACTCATTAAGGGCCTTCGGTCTGAGGCACTACCTTTGATCTTTCTGAGGTCTTCACAAAAGATTTTACAATCATACCCTTGGTTTCATCTTTAGACCATATTTTCCCGAGAGTGCTCTGGATTTGATTTTAGCAACATTTACTGTCTGGAGAGGCTGAGAATTTTCGAAGCCATCAAGTCCCAGCTCCCTTCACATTTAATAGCCCTGCCTGCAGTTTCTCTCTCTCCTCTCACATTTCATAATAAGCCACAAAGAAAAACGGGGCAGCACCCTCATCACTTTGCCTGGAGATCTCAGCTATACCACCCAGTTCATCAGGTACATTTTCCACTTTCCACATTACTGCAGGTGGCGGTGCTGCCAAACTTTTTGCCACCACGTGACAGGGACCCCTTTCCTCCTCACCTACTGGCTAAGTGAACCTGGTCTACGTTCTTACGGTCTCTACCTCCAATCTCCTCATTGCTTAAAAACAGAACTGAAAATAGCCACATTGCCAAGCTACTTGGATTACTAAGTAGGATCATCTATTCATGAAGCATCAGAACAAACGCGGAGCTTTAGAGAGAGTGAGGTATAGCTTAGAGAGGACTGGCCTGTGACACAGCAGAGACAAAAGAGCTGATCTCAGCTGGAGGGACAGGTAATGTGTGGGCAGACGGTGAACTTGCAGACCTACAGGAAGTCAGCTCCTCTTCTCTGTGGATAGCAGAGGGGACATAGGAAAGAATCAGGGTGAGAAACTCACCAACCTGGGCCCAGAGCACAAGCATCCTCACCGATACCCCCTTTCTGGTCAGCAGCAGCCAGGGGCAGCCTTCCTCCTCACCAGGAGGCTGGGGCCACCAACCTGATATACGATTGGATGGGGACGGGGTTGCCTCTGCGTCTGTGTGCCATTCTGCAGCAGCCCGTGACCCCCTCCTGGCTTCCTGTTCTGACTGCAGGGGGAGCCGCAATGGAAAATCCTGATGGAACTCAGGAGTCTCGGACGCCAATAAAGCCACCTGCCACTTTCAGCAGGTCACTGACCTTATCTGGACCTGTTTCCTCACCTGTAGGGAGATGCATATTACCTCCACACTGTTGTGAGGATTAAGATAAACGGTGCAAATGAACAAGCCTTGTAGATTATAAAATTACGTGAATATATATTTTTTCCTACATTTCCTTCAAGCTCTAAAACTCTGCCCTGTATGCCCACCTTTGATCTCTAGGGGGCCACCTTCTCCACTTTGCCCTCTGTTTTTCCATCATCACCCTTTCAGATCCTCAGTTCTCTTGTGGGCCAACCGGAAGCCTGGGAGCCCCTTGGGTGCTGTTGGAAGCGGGGAAGGGCTCTGCACATAAGCCCAGTGAGTGGAGGGGTCCAGGGTAAACAAGGCTTGGAACCAAGACCCGGGTTAGTTTCTCCCTGTGTGGGCTTGGGTAGGTCACTGCCCCTCTCTGAACCTCTGTTTCTTTCTCTAGAAAATGGAGGGGATGAGGATGAGTCAGAATAGCCATGACTTCACATGAGCTCTGTTAAAACAAGACAACAGACCCAAAATGGAGTCACTTATGCCAAGCCCCACGTCACCAAACCAAAACTTAATCTACGGTTTCAGCTCTCCCAGAAATGAAATCTTAAGCCAGTCCATCAGGAATCACCTGATCACCCCTAGTTAAGCTATCTGCCTGATAGACCCCTGCCATCCCCTAAAGGAAAGCAACTTTGCAATAACCAACCTGCTTTTTTGCCAGTATAACTTCTTTGTTTCCACTCCCGTATAAAAATCTTTCATTTTATGAAAAGCTCAGAGCTCTTCTTTATCTGCTAGATTGGATGCTGCCCAATTCAAATTTGTTTTTGTTCAAATAAACTCTTAAACATTGTAATATGTCTTTTTCTTTTAACAGTTTCCTGTTGGCACCCAGGAAAGTGCCAAAGCCCCCATTCCATTGATACTCACCTCTAAGAGTCTGGCAATATGCTGGTGTCCTTGGGCTCCCAGGTTTGGGGTCTTTTCCTCAGAAACCCCAGTCTTTCACTTCCTCCTTCCAGTTCTCTGCCTTCTTTCTGGGCTCCTCTGGGGACCAGGTTCTGCTCCAGGTCCCAGGCAGGGGAATCTGGAGAAGCCAGAGGTCTCAGGCAGATGGGTTCCTGCTCAAAGTTAAAGTGCTGAATTTACTGGGGAAATCTGAATATGGACTAGTGAACGCAGGCTATTAAGAAATGATTTTTAATTGCATTGGCTGTGATAATATTAATTTCCTATGTAGCAAGAAGCTCTTTTTTTAGAGATGCCTACTGAATTATTTAAAGGTGAAATGTCAGGATATCTGCAATTTATTTTTAAATACTTCCTCATAAAAAATACAGTGAGTTAAAAATAAAGAAACAGAGTGGCATATCTGGGCCCTGAGCTCCGATGACAGTGCCAACGGCAGGCACATCGTGCTCCTCTCTGGAAATAAGACAAATGGTCCCCCCTTCCTGTGGGGAGGTTACAAAAAGGCACCTCTCTGGGCCTGCTGATTAGAAAACTGCATCCCCTTCTTAGGGGGTTACTCAGGCAGCACCTCGTGGGGTTCCAGCCTCATCTGTGCCCCCTGGACAGGCCCGATGACTGGCACAGCTGGGGAGTCCCACCTGGTATCAACAGATGATGACAGTAAATGCTGCCACCATCACAGCCACAGTCCTAGCAACGTGCCCCGTTTCAGTGAAGCCCTGAACTCGGCACTGGTCGGCTGCTGTCTGCAATGGCCACACCTCGGATTGCACCTACCTCACTAGGTTTTTTGGTTTTTTGCTCTTTTCTTTGTAAATTACATATAAACACCAATGTTTTCCTGATTCTAAAAATCCTCAGATTCGTTAAAGGAAAGTAGGTTAGATTCTTTCGTCTACTTATTTTTTCAAGCAGCATTTCACCAACCTCATGTCCTCTGGCGGGGTAGCTGAGGTTCAGTGGTACCCCCAGCACCCAGGCTGCCTCTCCCCAGCCTTCCTCCTGAGCCAGCCCCAGCCCCCCTGGGGACCCCTGCTCAGCACGCCCCCCCTCCTTTGCTCCCAGCTCTTTTCTTTTCTCCCCTCCAGTACCCACAAAACCTCCCAGGGTGGAAACACATCACTGACCCCCCAGTTAGACCTGAGCGTGAGGCCTCTGAGGTCCAAGTGGCTTAGAACAGTGGTCAGGATCCAAATGACGCTCTGACCTTGTCAACTGTCTTTAGCCCAACTTTTGGGGGGTGGGGGGGATAAAACCAGAACCCAGGAAATGAGAGACACCGTGTAGAAAGTGCCGGGGGCGGGGGAGAGTGGACAGCCTTGAGATGACCACAGTGTCCTCCGGGGACTTCTCAACTCCTCCCCTGCCTGCCCACCCCACCCCTGCCCCACCTGAATGGGGGGAGGGGTAGCTAGGCAAGGAGAGCCAAGAGCACAACAGTTTCCTGTGGCTGCCATGGGGTGGTAGGGCGGGCAGAGCTGAGGTCTCTAAGGGCCCAGAGATGTTCTGTGCACCTGGGGGACAGGGGCTTCTCCTGGCTCTGTTTCCTTTCTCTCCTGGGCCCTTAGAGCCCATCACCCCAGGCCTTCCACTTTCTTAAGGAGGCCTTTATCCTTCTCAATTCTTTCTTCTCAAAGGTGCTGGGGGAGCCCTGATGAATCAGGCCCCTTCCCCAGGGACCACATCATTCCTCAGACCCTCCAACCCCACCCAAGGGCTCAAGGCAGGGGGCGGATTGGCTGGGAGGACCCCTTCTGCTACCACCACCTCCACCTGGCCTGCACGTGCCCTTGACCTCAGATGAGGGGTTGAGGGGGAGGGTGGGAGAGATGGTAGGAGATGGAAGGGGTGGGCCAGAGAGACGAGGCCCTGCGGCCGGCGGGCCAGCCAGGAGGCGTGTTTCAGTGTGGCACATGGGACGCCACTCCCCTCCCCCAGTCTGAGGGCCCTCTGGACCTGAGGCCATGTAGCTATCCCAGGCTCCTGGGGAGAGACACCCAAGCCCGAGGGAATGGGAAGGGTTTCTCTGGGCAGGGCCATGCCTACCCCCAGAAGAAGGGCTGTTGAACTTAAAGAAAAACACACAACATAAGAGTCGTGAGTTTAAGTTTTATTCAGGGACACTTACTGAGGACTATAGCCCGAGAGACAGCTGCTCAGCAGCCCTGAGGAGACTGCTCCGAAGAAGGAAGAGGAGAAGCCAGTTTGTATGTGATTTTTTGGGCCAGGGTGTATATGCAGTCAAGCTTACATCTTGGTAAAAGATCACTGCTTATCACAAAGAACGGATATTTTGAGTTAATGATTTTAGTGCTTTCCTGTGAACGGGAAGATGCAAGAATCTGGGGTCGCTGGAGTTCTTCCTGGGATACGCGTCTAACTCTCTAGGGGCCCGTTTGTCCACAGCTCATTGTGCCTTACGCTGCTCTTCACCCCGAATTCCTCTCAGGGTACAGTCATGGGCCACTGCAGTGGGTTATGACTTAACCCTTGCAGAACTGGATGGTGAGCCAAGTTCTTTGTTCTTTGTTCACGGGGTAAAGGAGGGAGTCTCAGCAAATCACTGTGACCTGCCAGTCCCTGGGCCCAGGTATACAGCAAGACTATGTCCTCCCCACACTCAGCCCAGGTCTGGCTTCACTGTCGCCCTAACTGGGCTCCGAGAGGCGAGCTCAGGCGCACTGGTGGGAAACATAGGGCTCCCTGCAGCTGCTAAAATTTCACAAAACCCACGGTGTCCCTAGTGAAGTCCTTCCCTGAGGAAATGGGTCTCCGCTTGCATCAGGCTTCCAGGAGGAATGCCCCTCACCCTTTCCACAGAGGACTGGCCCCTCCATGCAAACAGCTCCCCACACAGAAGCCAGGGAGGAAAAGCCTTACAGATTTTCTACTTAGAAAACCAATTCTTACGTATGACAAAAGATGCTATAAACACTGTCTTTAAAAAGTGACAGGATAGAAAAATAATATATGTTATACAAAAAATAAATATCCGGGGACTTCCCTGGTGGTCCAGTGGGTAAGACTCTGCACTCGCAATGCAGGAGGCCCGGGTTCGATCCCCGGTCGGGGAACTAGATCCCACATGCCTGCTGCAATTAAGAGTCTGCATGCTGCAACTAAAAGATCCCGCATGCCACATCGAAGACCTGGCGCAGCCTAAATAAATAAATAAATAAATTTTAAAAAAAACAAAAACAAAAAATATACAGAATGTATAAGGAGCTCATAAAATCAGTAAGTAAAGGGTGTTAAAGAGAAAAACCACAGGCCCAAATCGGCACCACTTGTGCTAAAGCCCATGACAACTAACCTAGACGTAGTACCTAATTGCAGTCTCAACCTCCCCCAGGAACAGTCAGCCAGTCTGGAATGTTCTGGTCAGCACTAATGAGCTAATCCCTCAGAGGAAGAAGAGGCCGTCTGCATGATAAAACCCTTTCTCCCCTCCCCCCAAAAAAGATGTCCAGGACTTAAGATAATACTTTATTTTCTTTTGCTAACAGCTCCCTTGCCCCCCACCCTTCTTTCTATAACGACCTTCCATTCTGTGCAACTCCTTGGAGTGCCCTTCTAGATGGAATGCTGACAATTCATGAACCCCTGAATAAAGCCAATTAGATCTGCAAATTTACTGGTCTGAATTACTTTATAAGTAGGGCAACAACTCTACAGAAGAAACAGAAAAGGACAGAAATTTAAAAAAAAAAAAGGACAGAAATTGCAATCCAAAAAACACCCATGGAAAAGTTATACAGAAGACAGGGTCCATTTTATTAGTAAATAGGAAAATGCAAATTAAAACAATTGAGAGAGGGGATCATATTGCACCCATTAAATTAATAAGAATTTGAAAGATTGGTCATTTCCAGTGGTGATAAGGTTGTGAGAAAATGGGCAGTCTCAAAAGCTGTTGGCGGACATATAAATTAGCGCATCCTTTTAGGAAATCAATTTGTCCAGATTTATCAACTATTAAACAGGCATCCCCTTCCTGCAAACAATTCAATCATTCCTGGGGTCTACATAAGAGAACACAGTCACATGTGCACAGCGAGGGACATAAAAGGCTATGTGTCACAACATTTTACATAATAATGAAACTGAGAAATAAATCAACTGACCATGACAAGGAAAGGAGCTAAGTAAGTGATGTTTCCTCACTAGTACAGGGCACTGTGCAACAGGTTGGAAAGAATGAGGCAGATCTGTGTGTACTGATGTACATAGATCAGCTCACCAAAACATTTAGGTGCAAAAAAAAGTCAAGCTGCTGAGTGACACATATAGTCATAGTACCTCATTAATATGAGTTAAAATGAAGATAAATCTATATCCATAGATACAGTGTGTGTGTGTGTGTGTGTGTGTGTGTGTGTGTAAAAACAGGGGAGAGTGTGTAAGGATTGCCTCATGATGCTAACAGGAGCTAAGTCTGAGTAGGGGTGGGGGTGTGTGTGAAGGGGGACTTTCACATTTTACTCCGTGTTCTGCATTGTTGGAATATTTTTACAATAAAATGCACTTGGGTAAAATAAGATGGCAATATTTTCATGACTGTTGAAGTGAGTGGATTGTGAGGACGTCAGAGCTCCCAGCAGCCTTGCTCCCTCCACCCCTCCCCCTGCCCCAGGACAGCAGTGGAAGGCTGTGTGTGTCTGGTCCTGGCTTAGTCTCCTGGTGGCAGGAAGTCTCAGTGTCCTCTCTGGAGGCTCATCTTCCGTGTGGTATCAGCTCAGTGCTTTGTGACCACCTAGAGGGGTAGGATACGGAGGGTGGGAGGGAGATGCAAGAGGGAGGGGATATGGGGATATATATGCACATATAGCTGATTCACTTTGTTATACAGCGGAAACTAACACAACATTGTAAAGCAATTGTACCCCAATAAAGATGTTAAAAAAAAAAGTTAAAAGCTGGGACTTAGCTAGCGGTCTAGTGGTTAAGACTCCCCGCTTCCACTGCAGGGAGCACAGGTTCAATCCCTGGTCAGGGATCTAAGATCCCGCATGCCACACAGCGTGCCCCCCGCCCAAAAAAAAGAATTGTTTTAATAAATAAAGTTAAAAGCTAAAAAAAATTAATAATAATAAAGATTGTAGGAGTCATTTGGGGTCTGTCTTCTCTGTTAAACTGTGAGCCCTGTGAGGGTAGTGCACCGTAGCCTCTTCTTAAACATTTGTTGGGGGTAATAATCCTGGTGTTATGTGGACACAGCTCGGGGATGTTGTGCAGACTAACCTTCCCAGAAATTTCACATCTCTCTCCCAGCATACCTTTGGCTTCTGGGAAGGAGCCTTTGTTTGTCCAGGCAAGGAAGGTGAGAAGACGAGAAGGTTGTTCCGCTGGGTGGGCAGGAGGCTGGAGGCGGCAGCCATATCCTAGACCACCAGGGGGCAGCAGAGGATGGAGAACGGCGCCCACGTCCGCGCTGGAGCGGCAGCCTCTCTCTGCCCAGGCGTCCTCTCCCCACAGGTTGCAGGTGCAAAACCAGCCTGAGCAGTCCCAGGGCCTGATAAGAGGGACCCCCAAAGCCAATCAGAGATCTCCCGACCTCGGGACTCAAGATAGAAAAGGAGCACTGAGTGGGCTCAGTGTGGTCAGCCTCTGCCTTCCCTTCCATCGTGCTATCTAAGGTTCAAGAACTCCCCACTCAGTGCACCTTGCTCTTCCCCGTGAGGGACAAGGGTGCTCGACCAGCCTGAATCTCAGAGAGGGGACAGAGACCCTGACCACCACTCAGTCATGCAGCAAGCAAGACGGAGTTGTGCAGCTGTGCCTGAACTGATCTCAACCTGCAGACTATGGACCCATCTGAAATGGGCTCGGAGTGAGAAGGTGAAAAGACCTTGGGACATTCCCAGGGACGGATCTGGAAGCTCAGTGCACCTGCTAAAGACATTTTCTAGCTGATTCTACAAGGCCAAAGGGAGGGAGAGCTTCCTAGGATGGAGGCCAATATTTGCCTCTTCTCACACACCCTATGTGCACCAAGAGACAGTGCAAAAGTGAGTAAATCACTCCGCCATTTACTAGCTATATGTTCTCAGACAAAGCACACTGCCTCTCTTGGCCTCAATTTCCTTAACTGTAGAGTGAGGGAAGTGCTAGGTCTCTCTCCCGGGGTTACTCTGATGGTTAAATAGAGTAAGCGAAGCGCCTTGCACAACACCTGGCACCTGGTAGGCCATCAGTAAGCCTGTTCCGGCGCCCCCTGCGGTCTCTGGTTACTGTTCTGCACCCTATACCGACGCCGGCTGCAGTACCCCTGTTCGCCACCCGGAGGCGGTGTGGGACCACGGTGCTGGCTGTGCGCAAAGGCGGACTCGCTCGCTCTGGGAGAAAGATTTCTGCAGCCGGAGCAGAGGAATTGGAGCGTCGCGGAGAGACCGGATCTTACCTTCTCGCGTCAGAGTGGCCCTCGCAGTCTCCACAGCCCGGAAAACGCCCAGGGTAGGCAGAGCAGAGGCAACAGGTGGGGTGGGGAGCCAGGAATCCTCAAGCCGGAAGCCCGGGAGTCCTCGCCCACAGCCCAGATTCCCGGGCTGGCAGATCTAGAGACCCTACCCACTGCCGCACTCTGGATACCTTCCTAAAAGTATGGGTGGGAGGAACGGAGTACCGTTCAAGATGTCTCCTGGGCTCCTTCTGGGGCAGTCTCGCCTAGGCATGCATCTCTGACATGTTGGACTGAGACAAAGCTGGAGATCTGGGTTAAGAAACTCACAGACCTGGAAACCATGGACAAGGTAGTTAAATTCTGTCTTTGTTTATAATTTTATAAAACACAAGTTGTGTCAGTCCTTTTTTAAAAAACTTCTCAAGTGGCTTCCCAATCACACCAAGTATATATAATCCCAAACTCCCCCCCAAGACCTACAAAGCCAGGCCTGACCTTCCATCTCACTTCCTTCCTCTCCCCTCCCTGTCAGGCTGCACCCCAGGCACTTTCCAACTCTCCATCTCGGCACTGGCAGGTACCTCTGCCTGGACCCTCTCCCTCCAGAAGTTTGCATGGCTCATTTCCTGACTTCATTCAGGTCTCTGTCTTCTCCCCAGAGAGGCCCTCTCTAACCCACCTTAATCTTTGCTTCACAGCACACAGGGCTACCCAGCCTAATACCCAGTCGTATTATGTGTCCGAGTTTTTTACTGTCTTTCTGTCCCAGGAGAATGTAAGTGCCGGGAGGGCCAGGCTCTTGGCATTCTGTTTCTCTGTCACTTAGTAGGAGCTCACTAAATATTTGTTGAATGAATGCATGACTTAATGAATTAATCTACAAAATGTGGAAGCTCAGGAAGAATCATGATGGCTAACAGCTCTATGTAAATTTAATTCAATATATATTATTGTGTGCCGATTTTGTGCCTACCGTACAGGCTTTAGACATCATTGTTGTTATTTTCATAAAAAGAATGCAGTGGGAAATAAATCTGATGCAGGCCCGACTGTCGGAGCCCACAGCTCCGACTGTGGGTGCCGTCCAGTCCATCCTCCTTCTTGCTCTCTTCGCGTTCTTGGAGCGGCGGGTACCCATTGTGCCAGCGGAGAGCAAAGCGCTCCGGGGTCCACAGGGGCGCTTCGGGCTGCGGTCCTTCTGCACTGTGCCCTGCCCCACTTTCAGCCCTCTAGGCCTGGAGCTTGAAGAAAGAAGGGAGAGCTAACCCCCTCTCCCCCTCCCCCATACCGAACTGCCCCACACTGGTCCCCCTTTCCCTGAGAGCCAGGTTGCCCGGGACTTGTGCCTCGGTTCCGGCCAGGACAGACCGAGGCTCCGGAGATTCCCGGTTGGGGTCACAGGACAGCGCGCAGGGAAACACCGGCCTGGAGCATCGCGCTCCCCCAGGGGCTGGTGGAAAGCGGAGAGCCAGAGGGGCTGGAGGACGGTGGTAGTGAGTGTCAGGGAGACCGGGGAGGCGGGCTGCGTGGAGAAAGGACACGGGGCTGGAGTCGCGCGGCACGAGGACAGCGGAGAGCAGCCCGCTCCGGGACGTTGGATTCCGATCCCCGCAGGGCGTCCCCGGGAGCCCCGGAGGTTGTGCGCGGGAGTAACAAGTGTGCGATTGCGAGTGCAATTGGCGTGTGCGCGGGAGCACTGATCTGCTCCTGAGGAGGCTGGGCGTAAGGCGCTTCACCGTCCACACAAAGGGCGCTTTGATGAGGACCATTTAAATTAGGGGGTTGGAGGAAAGGAGAGAAAGGTGTTGGGAGCCTGCGGAGGAGGATGCGGGGGTTAAAGGCACGATCTCGCCTGAGTCTGGGGCGCCGCTGCTCGGCGAAGGGACCCGCCGGGCGGGAAGCGCGGGGAGGGCGAGCGCCTGGGCCCGCTTCTTGCCCATTCTCCGCAGAACTTTTCCCCCTCCCGCTTCCCTCGCTCAGCCTCTCTCGGGGCGGTCTCCAGGGACTGTCTCTCACATCCATTCTCCTTTCTTCCTTGATTTATGCTGCAGAGTGGAACGACCTTCCCTGACCTCATTTTCATGACGGCGCGAGCACACACGGAGCGGCTACGCACATTCCGGAGCAGGCGCGCCGACACACACACACACACACACACACACACACACACACACACACACACACACACACACACACACACACACACACACACACACACACACACACACACACACACACACACACACACACACACACACACACACACACACACACACACACACACACACCGGGCTGCTGGACCCTGTCCATCTCTGAGTTCACACCAGCTCCGCCACTGTTCTGGGCACTGCCGAGGCTGTGGACGCTCAAAGCATAGATCCTCATTAGCATCTGTCTTGGAATATCATTTGCATTTTATTCATTTCATGTCAAAACGCTCAGAACTCTCCCTAGCCCGCACCTCTCCCGGGGCTTGAGAGCCGTGGGCCTCCAGCTCGAGCCTCTTCCCGGTGGGCCGCACATTTGCTGGCGGCCCCCACCCCACTCACCCTCGCGTGGCCAGAGAACCAACAACCATCCGCAGCCCCGACGAGAGGGGCTAACGTCTCCTGAGCTCCTGGCAAGTTCCAGGCCCAGCGCTAAGGGCTCATGTGAAGGAGCTCATTTAGTCCTTACAACAACGCGAAGAGCTAAGCACTACGTTATACCCATTTAAAAACTGAGGAAAACTGAGGCACAAAGACGGCTTGCTCAAGGTCACGGAGGTTAAAAAAAAAAAGGAGGCAGCGGAATTGAAATCCAAGGCGGCGGGACGCCCAAGCCGGAAAGCTTAACCACTTCGCCGCCCCGCCTCGAGCAAGGTCAAAGCTAAGGTAACTGCGACAGGATAAAGTAGGTTTTCCTACATGGAAGAAAGTCGTTCTCTGCTCTACCGCGACCCTTCCCCCAATCCGGCCGCGAGGGCACCGGGGCGCACTCCCCGAGCGGGGGCTCCCAGAGCCCCCCTCGTCGGGCCGCCTGCGGTCCTGACCCCCTTCCCAGCGAGGGCTCGGCCGGGTCCGGCCGCCGTGCTTTCGGGGTCGTCTGTCGGCGCTGGCTAGTTAAGAAAAATAAACAACGTTCCAAATGGAGGCGATTCCTTTCAACCCAAGCTCCGCCGCCTGCCAGAGAAATGCAAACAGCGGGGGACGGCCCGAGTCCGCCCGGGCCCCCGCGCCCGAGCTGCGGGTGGGAGGGCCGGGCCGCGTAACCCGAGACGCAGCGCCGGCTCCCCGCGCGCTGCCCTCCGCCTGCCCCTTCGCCCCTGACCCCGCCGGCGGCGCGCCCCGCCCGCGCCCGCCTTCCCCGGCGCCCCCCACCGGGCCAGGACCCCGGCCCGCAGTCCTCGGCGCCCCGAACTAGCCCCCACCCCCAGAGCCATCGGCTTGATCCCCAGTGCCGACCCGCCACCCGGGGAATCCCAGCCGAGTCCCCCGCCCTCGCAGCCACATGGCTCCCGTCAGCCACGCTCCCCTGCGGCGGCCGCGCGCCAGGCCTCTGTCGTATAGGATCACTGAACACCAAGAGAAAAAAAAAAAAGGGGGGCAGGGGTGTCAGAAACCCGCCTAGCAAAGTATTCACTAGTGAGTTGAGCAGGGTTGGGGGGCTGCTTCCAGATACGTCCCCTCTCCATCCTACGGTGCGCGGCGGGAAAAGCTAGGGTCGCCACAGCAGGGTAAGGCCCCCCCGGGCCCGACAAAGCCGAAGGGGCAGCATAAGCTGGGGCGGGTGCTCGGCCCGAACCAACCAGGTGAGCATCGCTTCTCTCTTTCTCGGGGGCCTGGTTCTCCCCAAGTCCTCCGCGGCCACGGAAATCTGCGTCCCGGGCCGCCAGGGGGAGCTGTCTGGCGAGTGAGGGTGACCCCGCTTGCGTACAAACCGCACTTTAAGGATACGCAGCCAGGTGTGCTGTCCACGCAGGACACGACAGTGCCAACCTCATTTTTACTGCCGCGCGAATGACTCTAGGGAGTCGCTGTGGCTGATGTGCGACAAGGCGTCGAGAACAGTCCTCGGGGCCGGGCGCGAGGATCGGAGGGAATCCTGGGACCCCGGCCCCACGGCCTCATCAACTCGAGAAGGGGTCGCGGCGCCTCTGGGCCTACCGGCCCCGCCATCATAGTGGCCTAGGGATTCGCCGGAGCCTCACGCCTCGCGGCCACATGGCCGGCGTCCCCCCGGCCACTCTTCGAGGGGCCTGGAGTGTTGGGGAGAGGTGGTGGCGCACCCGCTTCCTCCGAATTCTTTCAGCGCAAAACTGGGCGGCGCCGAGATCGGCGGGAAACACCCAGGGTAAATCTCCCTTCTGCTTTGAGAGAGTCGCGGACAAGCGAAGACAGGGACCCCACGGGCTTCCGGTCCCCTTTAGCCCTGGCTCCTTTTCTCTGGACAGGCGTGCTAGTCTGTCGGTCTGTCTTTACTGCGTCCCTGCGTTCGATTTCCGGCTCCAACTATTGGCTGGGTTGGGAGCGGAGAGCTCTCCTGGAAGCAGTGCTCACCCACGTGCGCACTTGCTCGCACAGACGCTCGCCCACACGTCCAAGTCGGGGCCCCGGGTCGCTCGGCGCCGCTGTGCCGCTGAGCTCGTTGGCTGCCGCGGCTCAAACACCTCTCGCGCTTCTGGCATTGACTCTCCCCCGGTCTCTTGACCCGAACTGCAATCAATACTCTCTAACTGTGCTGGGCCGGTCGTTTGCCTCCTCCCCACACACCCGGCACACACGTATACACCGAATTAGAGATTTTCTTTCTCGCACTTTCTTGAAGGGTCGAGATGTGAAACCGAGAAAATCTCTCTTTCTTCAAGGATTTCCTATCTGGGCTTCAAATGAGTATTTTTCTCCCGTTATAGTAAAGGGGAGGAAAAAAGTTTGTTTAGAGTGTAGGAAAAAGGGAAAGGTAGGCATGAACAGCACCACTGCCATCGCTCCCCAGTTTCCTAATTCGGTTCCTTTCCGCCAGCTGAAACCGAGCAATTCTGCAAGGAAGGAATCTGTTCCTTTGGGGTCCTTCAGAAAGGGCTACTTTGGAGACGGGCGGTAGATAAATCTGAGCTTCCTGAATTACCACCACGACCAGCGCCCCGCCCAATCATTGCTGCACCGGAACCCTACAGTGTAAATGTGACCTTAAAGAGACCACTAAGGGAGCGGGTTTGACAGCCCAGCTCGCAGTTCCAGGGGCCAGCGTTTGACAGGTCAGCCCTCGTTCTCCTTCCCCCTCCCCCTAGTCCGGTTTTCCTCTTCCATCCCACCCCCGATCCTCGCGTGGGACTCAGAGCCGATCCTGGGGTGAAGACGCGGCTGACAGTTAAATTGTAATGTAGGCCGAGGGGGGAAAAGGGACCGTGTCTCTTTAACGGGCCCTGCAGACAAAGCGTCTCCCCTCGGAGCGAGCCGAGTCGGGCGCAGCCGCGCGCAGACCTGTCAGTGCGTCTCCCGCGCTTGGGAGAGAGTTTGCAAAGTCATAATTATATCTCTTAACCTGTCTTGCTCTCTGCAGAAGAAGGTCCCATTATATTGAAATGAGATTATTAGCCATCAAATACTTTCTTTCTCGGGAGTTTTTTTTTTTTTAATTCAAATACCTTAACGACTTGGCAATTGCATTTTGATCAGATTTAGTTGGCGCCCCAGCCCGGCGCGGGAGCCAGGGAGGGAAGGCAGATGGGGAGGGAAGAGGGGACGCCAAAAGAGTTTGCACAGAGAAACAACCCCTCTCTTTTATCCTTCCCTTAGGTCTCATCTACCTGGTGGGGACCTCTGGATCTGGGAAGGAGGTATGAGATAAGAGAAGTTGGGGCAAGGTAGGGGGACGTCTTCTATTCCCTCCGGATGGTTGGCTTAAACTACTTTAATGAAAATGGAAAGTGAATTTCAGGCGGGGCGGATGTGGACCGTGGGGCGGGGACTTGGATGCGGAAGTCTGAGGGCTGCAGGAATAGGGGTGGGTTTGGGGCGCCAGGTAAGGACTGAGGCTGCAGCTGTTGGTCTCGTGGGCTTAGCCGTTTCCGCTGGAAGTTGGCTCAAGGCTCTGGTCAGGTTCCTAGTGGAAGGAACTTCAGTACGTAATAAGTGGGGTTTTGCTCTATGCCCAGAGTCTGTCTGGCTTTTCCGAAGACTGTGAGCCCTTTGAGGGGGAAGCCCATCTTGTTTCCAGACCTTGGAACCCCTGCCCCTACTGCCAGCAGAGCCCCCCCCCACCCCATCCTCTCCCTGGACTGCGGAGGGGAGAGGGGAGAGGGGAGGAGGCTGTGAGGTGGAAGGCTCACAGGCTCTAATTGTAAAGCCCCTCACTTTGACTTCCCCTGGTGGGAGGAGCCGCCAGGCTTGTGTTTTCCTTGGCTTCAGCCCAAACTCAAGGAAAATGTAGGGGGCAAGACAAGTCCCCAGTCCCACCTCCCCACCCCCACCTCTCACGCATCACATATAATCCTGGTGGGTCCAATCCAGCATCTAGTTCCACCCCATCACCTTCCAGATGAGCAGTCTCTTCAAGTACTCAGGTAGCAAAATGAGGATCTAGAATCCAGAAACTTGGCTTCTAGACCAGGCTAGAGCCACACCACCTTGGACCAGTCAACCCTTGTCTCTGAGCCTCAGTTTTTCCCTGTGCATAATGAAAGCCTTGGACTTGAGATCTATATGGTCCCTTTCATCTCTGACATAATTTTCCTATAAAGAAAGTTCTTAGTACAGGCGTAGTCATCTGGAAGATTCCAGGGAGGTCGTCGTACTACTCCTCTCCTCCCATCTCTTCAGAAAAACACCCGGGATGGGGGAAGGGCACATCAATTATGCTTTAAAAACCTCCAAATATAAAAAACTTTGAGAACCTTTCAGTATCTACTACAGCTGAAGCATGATGCATACCTATGGCCCAGCGCTTCCATAGGTAAGCTTTGCCCCAACAGAAATGCATACTGTGTTCACCAAAGGACACGTACACTAATGTCACATAGCACTCTTCACAATAGCTCCAAACTGGAAACTTCCAAATGTCCATTAACAGTAAACAAACTGTGGTATAGTCACACATGGAACACTCTAGAGAAAAGAGAAAGAATGAAATATTGCTACATACAACACCATGGATGATTCTCAACAATGCTGGGCAAAACAAACCAGACACAAAGGGATACATGGTCCCACTCATTCAAAGTACAGAAAGAGGCAAAATGAACCTTTGTTATTAGAAGGCAAGATGGTGGATACTTCAGGAGCGGATGAATGGGAGGGAGTATGAGGGAGGAGTCTGAGCTGATGATGCTCTGATTCTTGAGATGGTTCCACAATGTGTTTAGTTTGTGAAAATTCATTGAGATGTGCATCTCTGTTCAATGCATTTCGTGAATATATTTATTTAAGCCTAAAATTGAAAGTTTCTTCTTCCCAATCCTCAGTCTCATCCACATACTCATGCCTTTTTTTTTTTTTATCGGAGTACCGTTGCTTTTCAATGTTGTGTTAGTTTCTGCTGTACAACAAAGTGAATCAGCTATACGTATACATATATCACCTCTTTTTTGGATATCCTTCCCATTTAGGTCACAGAGCATTGAGTAGATTTCCCTGTGTTATATAGTAGGTTCTCATTAGTTATCTATTTTATACATAGTAGTGTATATATGTCAATCCCAATCTCCCAGTTCATCCCACCCCCCTTTCCCCCCTTGGTGTCTATACGTTTGTTCTCTACATCTGTGTCTCTATCACATACTCGTGCCTTCTAATGCGTCAAACTCCATACTGGCAGGAGATCAATCACTAAAGTTGTATTTGGCCCTCCTGCCCTGTGCTGAGCACAGCAGAAAATCCACAAATGTAGTTTAGTCCCTACCCTCAAAGCGTTTGCTGTTGGATTTGGAGGCAGATGAACACATAGAAACAAATGAGGAATATCCAGTGGCATAAAGTGAGTGGTTTATGATCGTTGTGAGTCCGAATTTGAATCCCAGATCCACCACTCACCAGCTGTGTGACCTTGGACAAGTGACTTCACCTCTCTGGGCTCCAGTATCTGAAATATGGAGCGAACCATACATGTATTTACTCATGGGTCTGTTGTGAGGATTCCTTCAGATAGTCTGGGCAACAGCATGGGCTAAGTGCTCCATAGATGTTAGACACTGTTCTCACCTGGGGTGGTGGCAG
This sequence comes from Globicephala melas, assembly GCF_963455315.2. NCBI lineage: Eukaryota > Metazoa > Chordata > Mammalia > Artiodactyla > Delphinidae > Globicephala > Globicephala melas. The sequence continues at coordinate 69,866,325 of NC_083324.2, forward strand.
CTCTGGCTTGGGCTGCTCAGAGTTCTGAGAAGAGGGGGATGAGTTTAAGTTGGGGGAGGCAGGAAAGGCCTACTGAGTAAGAGACAGTTTGAACTGGGAGAGGCTGATGAAAGGGGGGCTTTACAAAGATCATCTGGGGCAGTGGTTCTCAGCAAGGGCCATTGGCATTGTCTGGAGACATTTTTAGTTGTCACAACTCACAGTGAGGTGGCGTGGGCAGTGCTCCTAGCATCTAGAAGGTAGAGGTCGGAGATGCTGCTAAACATCCTCCCATACACAGGGCAGCCCTCACCACAAAGAATGATCTGGTCCACAATGTCAATGGCACCATTGTTGAGAAACCTTGATCTGGAGGATAGGATTTGGTGGCAATGGGAAAGCATTCCAGCAGGGAAAAGGAAGTCCTGATACAACTGCGGCCAAGCAGCATTGGGGAATGTCCAGAGGTGCCCTTGTTCCAACCTTCATCCCTCAGGCTGCAAGTGCTTGTCCACCTCCCTAAGTTCAGAACTTGCTGAGGGTTTAGAAGGCTCATCCTGGATCAGGTTTCTTTGCTGCTCTTAGGAGAGACTTGGATAAAGCAGAGCAGATTCTCAGGAAATTTGTGAGGCCACAAGTCTCGTTGGAACCACTATTGGAGGAAACCCCTAAGGTCTCAGGGATCAGAGGGGGAGGAACTTGTCCACCATCATGCAGTGCAGCTGGGGATGCTGGGACTTGATCCTCAAGCTCTATTCTTTTTTTTTTGTTTGTTTTTGCGGTATGCGGGCCTCTCACTGTTGTGGCCTCTCCCGTTGTGGAGCACAGGCTCCGCACGCGCAGGCTCAGCGGCCGTGGCCTACGGGCCCAGCCCCCCCACGGCATGTGGGATCTTCCCGGACCGGGGCACGAACCCGTGTCCCCGTGTCCCCTGCATCGGCAGGCGGACTCCCAACCACTGCGCCACCAGGGAAGCCCAAGCTCTTCTTGATGTACAACAAGTTAAGGGAGAAGGGATTGCAGAAATTGATTAAATAATCTAGAAGCAGAAAATACGAACTTTTTAAAAGCCAGAAGGAGAGTTGGGACTGAACTTTGGAAATTCCCAAGAGAATTATGTGATTCTCTAAGGACAAATATAATTCTGGGCTCTAAAACCATGCTTTATAGCCATAGGCTTCCAGAAAAGAGGAAATAGACATTGGTTAATCAAAAATTTTCTTTCCTGAAGCAATTTCTATATGCCAGTCATTGTTCTCAACCCCAGGGATACAGCACTGAATAAGAGAGGCAAAGCAACACTTCATGGGGCATATGTATGGGATGGGGCGGGGGTGGGCAGGAGGATGATAAATAAAACAATATATAATGTAATGTTAGGTATTTACTTGAGCACCTACTACGGGTTGGGTGTTCTTCATAAATATTCTCAATTTCACAAGAAGTTGTGTTTTTTTTTTTTTTGCCACACCCACTGGCCTGTGAGATCTTAGTTCCCCAACCAGGGATCAAACCCATGCCCCCTGCAGTGGAAGCATGGAGTCTTAACCACTGGACTGCAAGAAGCCCCACAAGAAGCTTCAAGATAGGAATTCCTTCCCCCAATTTAAGATGGAGAAACTGTGTCTCAGAGAAAGTCAGTGATTTCTTCAGAGTAGAATGACTAATAAGTGGAAGATTCAGGATTTGAAACCAGGTGACCAATCCATGATAAAAAAAAAAAAAACACTTAGTAAATGTATAGGGAACTTCCTTAATCTGATAAAGACTGTCTACAAACAAAACCTTACAGCAATCATCGTGTTTAAAGACAAAATAGTGAAAGTTTCCTCCTTTGGATCAGTATAAGATACAGATGTCCATTCACAACCATGTTCTATTCAACATTGTATTAGATGTGCTAGCCAAGACGAGACAAGAAAAAGAAATAAAAGACTTAGAACTGAAAAGGGAAAGTTGAAATATTATTATTCATAGATGACATGTCATACACAGAAAATCCAAAACACTCTACAAACTACAAGAATTAATATTTGTACTTAGCCATCACTGAATACAAGTGATACACTTAGATAAATCTATACCAGCAACAAAAAATAGAAAATAATATTATAAAAGGAATACAATTGGCAGGTAAATAGCTAAAGAGTATGAGGGTTTTTTTTGTTTTGTTTTGTTTTGTTTTGTTTTGCGGTACGCGGGCCTCTCACTGCTGTGGCCTCTCCCGTTGCGGAGCACAGGCTCCGGACGCGCAGGCTCAGCGGCCATGGCTCACGGGCCCAGCCGCTCCGCGGCATGTGGGATCCTCCCGGACCGGGGCACGAACCCATGTCCCCCTGCATCGGCAGGCGGACTCTCAACCACTGCGCCACCAGGGAAGCCCATGAGGGTTTTTTTTAATATTTATTTTTATTTATTTATTTGGCTGAGCCGGGTCTTAGTTGCAGCCTGTGGGATCTTCATTGCGGCACGTGGGATCTAATTCCCCGACCAGGGATTGAACCCAGGCCGCCTGCATTGGGAAGGCAGAATCTTAACCCCTGGACCACCAGGGAAGTCCTGAGGTTTCTTTTTGAAGTGATAAAATGTTTTAAAGTTGATTGTGATGGTTACACATATTTATGAATATACTACAAACCATTGAATTGTACGCTTTAAATGGGTGAATGCAGTATGTGAACTGTACCTCAATAAAGCTATTCTTAAAAAAAATTAAGAGTAGGTATTACAGAGGCTCCCCTTCCTATAATACCCATCACCAATATTTAGAAAAATTCAGTATAAAGAATAAAATTTTCAACAGCAACAAAAACCATCCAATGCCTAGGAATAAATCTAATGAAAAATGTATAAGACCTCTACCCTGAAACTATAAGACATTACTGAGAGAATTTAAAGACCTAAATAAATGGAGAGATATACCCTGTTCATGAATGTGAAGATTCATAATTTAATGATATCAGTTCTCACCAACAGATCTATAGATTCAATACAGTTCCAATCAAAATCCCATCATCAGGTTTATGGAAATTGAACTCAGGTGGACCTGACTCCATGGCCCACTGGAACTGGACACTATAGAATAAAATCCAAGGGTCACAGTGTCCCGCATACACAGGGTTACAGGCAGCCATAACTGAAAGACCATCAAGACCCTCAATCAGAAGATCAGGACCCTGGAAAACCCAATCGGGAGTAGAATGAGAAGATAAAATATATTTTCAGTTAAAACAGACCCTTACCATGCTTTCAGCAGACACAAGAGAAAGACCATAAGTGACTGAATGTATTTTTATTTAAACCAGAATGGTAGCGAGAACTGGGGTTTGCCACCCTCCACAAGTGACATCACTGGGGCTATGGCTTCCTGGCTCGGGAAGTGGCTCCCTCCCGGTGGGATATAGGTGTGCAGGGGCTCCTCTGGCCAGCACTTAGAGAACGGGCTAAGAAATCCCTGAGGCCACACGCCCATGGGTACTGGCCTGCGTAGTGGCGTGGCACTGCAGGAAGCTCTTGACCTGTCCCGAGAGAGCAGCTGGGACTTAGCCTTGGCCTTGGGCTTTGGAGAACTCCGGGAGAGTTGAGATTTGAATGAGACAATCCCCGGAGAAGGCAGCTGCTTCCTTCCTGATGACAAGTTGGGGAGCGCCTGAGAGGCTAGGGAGACTGGAGGGGGCCGGGGGTGTAACACGGCCTTGGTCCTCAGGCTGCACCCACAGAGGCAGGACTCAGAGGCGTGGGGCGCAGAGAAGCAGAGCCTATTCCCTGATGAGTGACAGGGCAGAGCCCCAGGGCTGCCCTCTGCCTCCCATCTCGATTCCTTGGGGTGCCAGGCTTTCCTAAAAGGGGGAAATTGCAGATCAGTTGAAAAGAGACTTAGAAGAATTTTTTTTTTAAATGCAGGCACAGTGCTTCCCTACCTCAATACAGTACTCACTCTGCCTCTTTCTGAAGAAAGCTCTCTTCCTCCTGGATTGAGGACTTGACAGAGTCTACAACAGAGTATCTCTTCATTCTCTCTGAAAAGAGAGTGGAATTGAGAGCTGGCGGGGAGCGAACTGAGGGCTCAGAACAGCAGTGAGCCAGAGGAGCTTTCAGAGGAGGGATAGGGGGGCAAAGGGCAAGGAGAAGCGTGGTACCTTCAGGGTGGAGGATTAGAACACCCCCAAACCCTCTGTCCCAACACACACCTCCAGTAGGGGAATCAGTCAGACTCACTGTTATATAGTCTGGAACTGAAAAGTGAGAGGGGAAGAGAGGAAAGATGTAACTGGGGACAGAGGGGGAATTCTCTTTTCCCACCTACTGAAGTGTCTTTTTGACTCCACAGAAGTCTACTTGGTATGCATCATAGTAGGGCCCCTGTCCCTACTATGATGTCACAGAAGGGTTCCAGCTGGTAAGAGCTGTGGACCCCAGGTTCTCCCTGGAGCCTGGAAGGTTCTGCCTCTTCCCCTTCTGGTACACTAGGAGCATCCTTTCCAGAAACACTCAGATGCATTACCGTGTGCCCGCACCATGGGACCTGACCCTAAGAACGTGCCAGTCTCCCTGATCTCCTGGGACTTGCAGTCTAGCTGGAGAGAAGCTCACAAAGGACACTCTGTGGGTCCCACTGGTGTGTACGCTGGACCAAGAGTGTTGGCACCAAGAGCTAATAAGGTCCATTTCTGCGGGTTGGGGAGTCCAGAAATCTTCCTGCTGGAGGAGAAAGTGTGGAGCTGGGCTTAAGGATGGATGAGATTTGAGTGGAGGAACCCAGAAAAGGTAACCGGGACAACTGCAAAGCAGGGTCAGGAGCCGAAAGACCAGCTCAGCTGGGGCAGTGGATTCACATTCGTGGGAACCAGGCAATAAGAGGGGGGGAGAAACAGCGTGGAACCCTACTGGGGAGGACCTTGGGTGCCAAGGTGAGGACTTGGGGCTTACTGAGGGTAATGGAAAGCCCCAGGGAAATGAGGTGAGCTAGAGGCAGGGTCCTCACAGGAAACAGATGCTACACTCAAGTTTGGAGAATGGGAAGAAAGTTTGAGAAAGTGTGTACTTGTTTACTAGGGTTTCTGTAATGAATTACCACAAACTGGATGCTAAAACAACAGAAATTTCCTTCTCTCCCAGTTTTGGAAGCCAGACATCTGAAACCAAGGTGTCGGCGAGGTTAGTTCTTTCTAGAGACTCAGAGAAAACTCTCACGTGCCTCTCCCAGCTTCTGGTGGTTGCAGGCAATCCTTGGCGTTCCGTGGCTTGCATCACTCCAAGCTCTGCCTCCGTCATCACATGGGCTTCTTCCCTAGTTGTCTTCACATGGCCTCTTATAAGGAAGGATACCACTCATTGGAGTTAGGGCCCACCGCAAATCAGTATGATGTTAACTAATTACATCTACAAAGACCCTCTTTCCAGATAAGGTCACATTCTGAGATTCTAGGTAGACATGAATTTGGGAGGGGGGAGACGCAATTCAACTCAGCACAAAGGGACTATTATTTACAAAGGTATAGATAGGCGGAGGGAAACCCCAAGGGATAGTGCAGCATCCAGGACTATAAAAGGAGAGAGCAGTGAGCACCTCTTAAAGGCAAGAGGAAGGAAAGTCAGACAAAGAAGGCCACTCGGAGGAGAGCTGTGACCTTTGGTGGAAAGCAGCAGGGCAACACGTGCTCTGCCCTCTGCTCCCTCCCTCACACCTTCAGTCATGCTTCCCACCCAACAGGAAACCAGAGGCAAGGGGGCCATTGAGGCAGCCCATACAGATCACCGTCCCAAGGTGGCCAAGAAGGGGTTCTGGAGAGGCAGACGGAAGTTAGCCAGCAAGGGGTTGACAGTCAGCAAGACTGAGAGGATACAGATGAAGGCCCTGGAAGGGCCTGTAAGATGAAGATCTGTACAGAGACTGTGGAGTGAGGGTGTCTCCCCAGACCCCATGTCTGGTGTCCTTTAGACCTCGGTCGTGTGGGTGAGCTCTGGGTACCCATCTGTATCAGGGCAGGGAGCCTTGGGGTAGAAGGATGGACCCCAGATCCTGGAAAAGAAGTATGATGGGAGCACTTAAGGCGTCTGAGTCCACACGCTGGCCCAGGATCAAACTTAGGCCTGGTTACGTTCGTTGGCGGACTCCAAGGTTTTGAAACTTGAATTTGAACACCTTCAGGTAGGGCCTTCATGCTCAGATTCACCCTCAGCCTCAACCACTCCCCCATTGTTCTGTCCAGGGCCCACCTTACTGCTGTCCATCACCTGCCCAGCCCCAGGAGGCATTTGAGGGCCCAGCCTCTACTTGAGGACCAAGAGTGGAGAATAGGAAACAGACCAGCCATTTAGGGCAAGGTTCCCATCCCTGTGCAACTCCTCCCCCACCAGGCAAAGATACCTGGAGGAGGGGAGAGGCCAGGTGAGAGTACAGCCCAGGTGAGGGGCTGGGGAAAAGGTCTCTTTAAATGGAAGTGTCACCCAGGAAGGCCCTGGAGCCGTTTGGGTACAGGCAAAAGCTAGAGATTTTTTTTCCCCAACCCTCTCCAGGTTTATTTATCAGATCAACTACCACTTGGAAGTATGGGAATAGCTTGGATTTTTGTTTCTGAAGGTCTGGGTTTCTACACTTCCTGTCTGGCAGGGACCTTGGACAAATTCTCTGATACCGAGCCTTGGTTTCCCTTTCTATAAATAATGATGCACATCTCATAGCTTTGCTAGATGAGATGAGAAAATTCTCTTTGCTGGCTATAAAATCAAGGGCAATGGTAGTTCTTATCTACTTGCTACCTGCGATTCCTCCTCTCCCGTCCTCCAGTTCACATCAATCATTCCACCAAAACTGGGCAAGTCAAGGTCACCAGTGACCTCCTCATGGCCAAGTTCAATGACCAGTTCTCAGTCCTCATTGTTAGCAGTGTATCTGGAGCATCTTGGGTTTTCTATCTTCTTGAAATACTTTCTCCACATTTGCTCTAGAACGTCATGCTCTCCTGCTCGACCTCCTGCCTCCCTGGCTGTGCCTCTTCAGTCTCTTGCAGGTTCATCTTCCTCTTCCTGACCTCGTTTGAGTCAGTTTCGCAGGGCTCCATCCTTGGGAGTCCCTTGCCCACAACCTACACACATATGCTTGGTGATTGTAGTAGTTTCCTGGGGCTGCAGTAACAAAGGACCTTAAACCGGGTGGCTTTAAACAACAGAGATGTATTTTCTCACAATTCTGGAGGCTAAAAGTCTGAAATCCAGGCACCATGCTCCCTCCAAGGGCTCTAGGGAAGACTCTTCCCTAGCCTCTCCTACTTTCTGGTGGTTGCATGCAATCCTTGGCTTTCACAGCAGAATTCCAATCTCTGCCTCCATCTTCACATGGAGTCTTCCCTCTAGGTGTGTCTGTGTCCAGATTTTCCCCTTCTTAAAAGGACAGCATCCTAATCCAGAATTACCTCATCTTAAATTGATTAAATCTTCGAAACCCTATTTCCAAATAAGATCACACCCCCAGTTCATGGTGGACATAAATGGGGTGAGAGATGCTATTCAACTCAGTACAGTGATCTGACGTGGTCTCATGGTTTTGAATACCATCTATACATTGACTCCCAAATACATATCTCCAGCCCACAGTTGGTTCCTGCTTTTCCTGCCTCATATCTGCTGCCCTCTTCACACCTCTGCTCACATGCCCAGCCATCCCTTCAGACGTACCATGTTCTGAATGAACTGTGCTCTGCAACCCTGGTCCTCCCCTTTCTCTGTAAGTGGACATTTAACAACCAGTTGTCCAGGCCAAAAACTCTGGAGGTATCCCTCACTCCCCTCTTGCTCTACCCATCAAATGCAGGTCACCAGCAAATTACATTGGCTCTAATTTCAAACTACATCCAAAATCCAGTCACATCTCGTGGCCTCTACCATGGACCATCCTAGTCCAAGCCACCATCAACTGTCATCAACTTCTGACCTCATCTTCCATCACTCTCCTTATTGCAATGTCTCCCACCAACTGACAATCTGAATTTACTCTCGCAAGGATGTGACTGCTTCTGCTGTCACATTTAAGGGACACGCAAAGAGTCATGTCATTCGGCCCCAGCCTTAGGAGAATTCTCAACAGTCAAATAACTTCTCTCAGGGGTTTCTTCTGCTCCTGATACCATTTGTGATCTTGGAATTGCTTTATCTATTCACTATCGGTTGACACTTATTGAGTACCTCTTATGTGTCAGATGTCTTCCTAGGATCTAGAAAAATAAAAGTAAATAAGAAATAGTCTCTACTCTGCGTGTTCCTAATCAAGCAGGAAATGGACAGGTAAACATACGACCTATGCACAGGGGACATATCTTCTTGAGCCCCAAGGAAGGGGATGCCTAAATTAGCCCCTTGGGATATCAGAGAAGATGGCTCCAACCCCACGGAGTACTGTGCCGTCAGGTTCCCCCTCCTTCCCTCCTGCCACGCCATAGTCACCCAGAGCTTCTTTCAACCCAAACACACCTCTGCTGAGGTCCTGCTACCTCTGTGCATTTTACCCAGCGGTGAGGATTACTGCATGTTTCTTGAAATGTATCCATTCCAAAAAAAATTTTTTTTTTATTCAACAAATACTTAGTGAGTGAAGTCCTGGGGATAAAACAGTGAACAAGCAAAAGTCCTACCTTCTGGGGACTTATGTTCTATTGGGAAAGACAGGTAATTAACAGATAAGCAAATGTGACTTTAGCATGGCCAATGATGAACAAAATTAAAGCCAGGTAAGGGGAGAGAGGATGACGCAAGGTACCTTTTTTTTTTTTTTTTTTTTTTTGGCCACGCGGCTTGTGGGATCTTTGGCCAGGGATTGAACTCGTACTCTCAGCAGTGAGAGTGCACAGTCCTAACCACTGGACCACCAGAGAATTCCTGAGAAGTACATTTTAGCTGGAGTCATCTGTGAAGCCCTCAGAGAAGGTGACATTTGAGTGGGGACCTGCATGAGGGGAGAGGGTACAGTTTCCTGGGAGAACGATTTTCCAGACAGAACGAATAGCAAGGAGGCCAGTGGGGGAGTCGAGGGGGTGATGGGTGTGACAAGATCAGAGGGTGAGAAGGCTTTGAGAGCCCAAAGGAGGACTCACACTGTATTTTAAGTGTGAACAGATTTGAACAAGGGAGTGGCCTGCTCCAGCCTACCTTTTTTTTTTTTTGACGTGGACCACTTTTAAAGTCTTTATTGAATTTGTTACAATATTGCTTCTGTTTTATGTTTTGGTTTTTTGGCCCCGAGGCATGTGGGATCTTAGCTCCCCGACCAGGGATTGAACCCACGCCCCCTGCATTGGAAGATGAAGTCTTAACCACTGGACCGCCAGGGAAGTCCCCAGCCTATCTCTTACAGAGGCCTCTTTGCACTGTAGGGAGGTAAAAATAGAAACTGAGACCAGTTATTAAGCCCTACGGTGGTCTACTCGTGCTCACGGTGGCTTAGGTACCACACTGGGGGATTTGGACTTCATCCTGAAGGTTTGGGGGCCACCGAAGTCTTTTGAGCAGGAATATGACATGACTCGGTATCTGTTTCAAAATAGTCACTTGGGCAGCATGGAAGGTGGATTAGGAGATCCACAATGGGCTGGACTGGCTACCTAGTTTGCAGGGCCCAGTGCAAAATGAAAATAAGTTCAAATTTCAAGATGGTGACAGAAGAGCATGAAACCAAGTACAGGGCCCTTCTAAGCATGGGGCCTGTGGGAACTCATCCATGAAGCCTGCTGTGACCTTGGAGGCAGGGAGGGATTCCAGGTTTCCCCCCTTCTCCTCTTGAATGTCACCCAAAATATAAAAGAAAGCAAGAAACAGAAACACAACTCCATCATCAATAGACTTAGGAGACATCTAAATCCCCGAAGCACATAAGAAACAAAGCAAATGGCAGAATGGCCCAGGACCGAGCAAAGAGGAGGAGCGTCTAACTGAGTATCTGCGGGAGGCATCAAGAAGAGGAAAACCTATGGGTTACAGAAAACCTAGGAAACATTCAGAAATGGGAGACACCAGATACAGCAGAAAACCAAAGTGAGGCGGAGGGCTAGACATGGGGATTATTTGAAACCCTGTGTAAAGGAGTAGTGAGACCACTCCAGGGAACTCCCAAACCCTGCAGGAGACCTGACGTTTGTTCCGGAGTCAGGGAGTTATGAAATAAGTAAAGCAGGGAGACTCCAAAAATGGGAACGTCAGAAGGCCCAAGAAAATCAAACCAGACTCCGCCTGGTAAACAGCTCCCTAGACACTTCCCCACTGAGCTCCGGATGCCAGTGGCTGGGCTCCCACACAGGAGATGGAAGAAGTCTTCTCCAGTGAAACCAAATGACCCCACAGAAAAGACCAACAAATACTAGATTTGGAACTCCCAGTAAAAGCAGCCACCTGTCCACCTGATCAAGACATGCCAGTCCACAAGCCCACTGTGCTTCCAACAGAAACATCCAAGATTAATCGAGTATTTGAGAAAACATTAAAGAAAAAAAAGAGGGAGGGAGAAAGGAATTCATAAAGAAAAGAGGGAATGGTAGAAAGCAGAACAATTCAAAGAAATTATAATTTATAGCCTCAGAAAGATAACAGAAGATATTATTGATACATCCATGAGACGAAAACAGGATGCAGTATTAAAAAAAAAAAAAAGAACAAATTAAAAACGGCAGTCAAAATGTAAAAGTCGGTGGTAGGGTTGATGAAAAAGTCAATGAAATCTCCTCGAAAGTAGAACAAAAAGATAAAGTAAAGGATAATAACAGAGAATAGATAAGAAAATTAAAGGATTAGTCCAGAGGATCAAAACTTACTATTAGGAGAAATCTAATGAAAGAAATAAAAGGAAGAGGAAATTGTAGCAGGTTGTATTTTCTAAAGACGGCTGCAATATTTCCTATCCTACACACTTTTCTAGAACTTTGCCCCCGTCAAGAGGTGGTGTCTAACTCTCTTACCCTTGAATCTTGAAAGGTTTTTGTGACTGTATTTACCAGTATAATGTAGTGGAGGGTAGCCTATGTGAAATCGAAAGCTAGGTCATCAAAGGCAATTCTCCTCCTGCTTTGCTGCTGGAAGAATTGTCCTGGAGCCCTGAGCCACCAGGTAAGCCGTCCTATTGCCCCAAGGCACAATGCTGCCAGGAAGCCCAAGCAAGGCCATGTGGAGAGATCACATAGGCTACCCTGAGAAGAGAGAGGGGCGCCCAGTAAGGCTGCAGATGCTTCAGTCCCCACTGTTCCAGCTCCAGCTACCATAGGACTATAATCTCATGACAGAGGACTACCTAGCTGAGCTTTTCCCAGATCTATCAGAGGTTATAAAATGATTGCTGTGGCTTTAGGTCACTAAGTTTTGGGAGTGATTTGTTACAAGGCTATAGCTAACCAGAACACTGACTAAGAGATAACGAAATTTCCCAGATTGAAAGATACAAGTTGCCACATTTAAAAGGCCTGTTGAGGGGACTTCCCTGGCGGTCCAGTGGTTAAGACTCCATGCTTCCACTGCAGGGGGCACAGGTTTGATCCCCGGTCGGGGAACTAAGATCCCACATGCTATGCAGTGCAGCCAAAAAATTTTTTTAAATAATAAAGTAATTAAAAAAATAAAAAAGCCCACTGAGGGCCTGGCAAAATTAATGGAGCCACTCTAGGGCACAAGTGAAATTTCAGAACAAAAAGATTAAGTAAAAAATATATTTTTAACAGTAGGAGTGAGGGTTACACCAAGCAGAGAAATGACACAGAAGAACCGATATCCATATGGCACTGAACTGCTCAAAAATAACAACAAAAGCTACAATGGACCAATGTCTTTGCTTGAGGTGGGATGTGCTCTGGTAAAAACAAATCCCAAATTAACACAGCAGAAGTTTATTTTTTGCTCACATAATAGTTCTGGATGGATGTTCAGGTAATGGGCAGGCTTTCTTTCATGGGACCCAAGCTCCTTCCACATTGTGGCTCAGCCATACCACAGGCTCCCTCCCAAACTTTTTTGTGCCCTGGTCCCCTTTGGCTGTCTGGTGAAGCCTGTGGCCCCATTCTCAGAATATTTTTAAATCTGTAACACAAAACTCATAGTAGTAAAAAGCAAACCAATTATATGGACATATAGCTATCAAAATATAAAAAGACAATCTGTAATATAATAATTAATACATGTGCTTCCATATTAATTCAATAGCTAACAAGACAGTACAATTAAAGCATAGGTGATTTAAAGTTGCATTTATTTTTAAAAAAACCTTATCAATGGGCAGGCTGACGACATTTGTGGTCTGCATACCTCTCAATATTAAGGAAAGTGAAGAATTCTTATTTGAATCATCCGGTTTTGCAAACCTTTAAAAAAACAGTGAAAACCACTCACCTACCTTCACATATTAACTGACCAACGATGGCAGGCAGGGACTACCGGAAGACTGCACAGATCTCTGCTTTACCAGTGAGAATATGTGACTTCCCCATTCGGTGGCTGAATGCCTCCTCTGCTCAGTACCGGCCATTTGTGTTACATGACTGTCTGTCAACAGGAAGGCTGCAATTATGTGCAATCTAGTGGCAGGTCTAATAAGCACCGTAATTTCCTAGTAGTGATGACTGTAATGATATTTTGAGATATCTGCAACAACTGTAACATGATATGAAATTATCTGTGATTTCTACTGGTGACAAAATCGCAGGTACTGATAATACTACTGTAGTTTGTCATCTGCATTTGTCATAGGAAGAAATGCTAAATTTCAGTTCAAAGATAGGGAAAATGAAGATCTACTTTTCCCATCCGAGTTCATAGAACCCCTTGACCTTTGGGTCCATGAACCCCAGGTTAGGACACTTGCTCTGGAGCCCTCTTGTCTGCAGCCAGCCGTGAGAAAGGGAGGAGCATGCGAAGTTGCACAGGTTAAGTCTGCACAGGCCAAGCCTGAAACTGGCACACGTCATTTCCATTCATATTCCACTGGAGAGAATTTAGCTACATGGCTACACCTCCCAGCAAGGGATACTGGGAAATATAAGCCCATCTGTGTACCCAGAGAGAAGAGGACAGATTTGGGTGCCCAGCTAGCAGTCTTCCATAGTCAGTGGCATGTGTGGCCTTCTTGCCTCTCATAGGACACACTCAGTCCCCTTCCAAGGGAGTCAAAGCAGAGCCCCATGCAGCCTCTGCATTCTGCTTCATGTCCAGGTCCTCGAGGTGACGTGCAGTCTTTTCTAACAAGTCTGATGGAATTTCTCTTGGTCCAAAGAGTTAGGAACTGTGCTCCACACTCCAACCCTGCACACACCCAATATATAGGATGATTGCAGTTAAGATTGGGAAACACAGACCGTCCCTGGTCCATAACAATGCTGGCACCCTGCTGGGATCCCCAGCCTTGCCAACGGAGGTGATTACTTCGTGGGAGCCTGTACCTTCTCTCTTGGAGGCACTGTCCGTTGTCTTCCATAGCCCCTGATCGTCCCTCTGGGAAATTCTCTGTTATCTCCTCTGTCCACACCTGAAGTGGGTATTGGGAGGATACCCCTTTCTGGGGTCCCACTGCTTTCACAGCCCACTTGTTGCTCATGGAAACTTGGGAGTCCAATGTTGTCGTAAAGTTTTTTTAGGCTATGTTTATGGTTTCCTTCGGAATGTAATTTCTTCCTTCAAATAGATTTCTGATCTATTTGCTTCCCATTGGTTACATATGCTGTAACCACATCCAAAGTTTCCTAGACATGGTTCTTAAATCTATTTGTTTGTTTTTTGCTGCTTTGTCCTTATGCCAATTTAGCTGTCAAATTAATACCAGCTACTGTAAAGCCATCTGTAGCAAGAGACTTATTAGAGAGACAATGTCCTTAACTTTATCCTGCTGCAGGGATGAGTTCCCGTTTGTTTGTTTGTTTTTTATAAGTTTACTTATTTTATTTTATTTTTGGCTGCATTGGGTCTTTGCTGCTGCACGCAGGCTTTCTCTAGTTGCGGCGAGCGGGGGCTACTCTATGTTGCAGGTGCGGGCTTTTCATTGTGGTGACTTCTCTTGTTGTGGAGCACAGGCTCTAGGCATGCAGGCTTCAGTAGTTGCAGCACACGGGCTCAGTAGTTGTGGCTCGCGGGCTCTAGAGTGCAGGCTCAGTAGTTGTGGCACACAGGCTTAGTTGCTCCGTGGCATGTGGGATCTTCCCGGACCAGGGCTCAAACCCGTGTCCCCTGCATTGGCAGGAAGATTCTTAACCACTGCGCCACCAGGGAAGCCCGAGTTCCTTTGTTTAACTGAGATGACTTCATGGTCTTTGTGACTTAAAGACTTATTTAGTCTTATCAACTCCTTTGTTAGGTCCAGAAACTGTTTCTTCAAACTTTAGTCTCTACTTGCTTTCCTGAGCTCACCTCTGCCTGGTGACAACCTAAGTGAAGTAAGTAACTGACAACAAAGCCTGTCTGTCTTTTCTAACCTCTTCCACTGTAAGTACAGTCTCAGTAGGATATTAAATTATCTCCGGTATCAATTTTACCAAATGCTTTTGTCCCAGCATAAGCGGTATCTCCTTCTCTCCATCCTGTTATATGTTTCCTCACCACCTACCCCTAGACAAAGCCACTATTTCCGTTTTTCGGATGGCATCACCCCACTCCTAGAATCAATTTCTGTACTAATTAGAGTAGGTTAGACTGCTAAGGACTAACCTTACCAGGTTAGAACAAATAGACCTTAAAATTTCACTGGCTTAATAGGTGTTTATTTTTAACACAATAGATATTTATTTTTAGCTCACGTAACATACCTGGGTGCACTGTTCAGGGCAGGACAGTTCTCTAGGTGGTTATTCAGGAACTGACATTCTTTTCAACTCATGGCTTTACAAACCCATAGAATTTCATTTTCATCACCTCCATCCATCTTGCCAGGAAGGAGAAAAGCATGGAAGAGCATACACAGGAGAGTCTGAATGAGCCAGGTCTGGAATTTTAATTTCCATTAAAGGGAACTTAATCTCACGACCAAACCTTATTGCAAAGGAAGCTGGAAAACGCACTCAAACTGCGTGCCCAAGATTTTGGTGGATAGCTAGCAGTCTGTGCCGTGGTTATTTTCACCCTCGGCTTCTATACCCAGCCAATTTATACCCAGATCATGTATGTGGATGGCAAAAAGACATTTCCAAACACACAAAATCTAAAAAATACATCTTCCAATGACCCTTTGTCAGAAAGCTACTGGAAAATGTGCTCCACCCAAAAGAGAAATTAAACCAGAAAAGAAGACAACATGGAATGCAGAATACAGGGAAGAACAATTGTATAGATCTCGAGAGCCTTCAGCCCATATTACAGCAGAAGTTTGAAGCGCTCCAGGAGATCTCTCTCCAAGAAAAAAGAGGAATGGAACTGATCGATTACAGTGTGACAGAGTAGAAAAATGTAATAGGGTATATCTTATGCAAAGTTGTTGAAAATTGAAATGTCATTAGTAGGCTTTGGAGAAGGGGTAGAAGTGAGCTAAACTCATAAGGTATCTATTAGTCAGGTTGGATGAAGTTATTCTATAGTAACAACTCCAAAATCTAAATGACATAACATAATAGAAGTGTATGTCTTTCTCACATTATTCTCATGTGGGCTGTCAGGGGTTCTGCTCCATTCGGTCATTCAGAGACTCAGTGAGTGGCTCTACCAATTTGCAGCTACCCCATCTGGCATACACGGCATCCTCAGTCCCACGGCAGGGCAGAGACTAAAGAAGCACATTTGAGCTTTTCCCGTCTCAAAAGTGATACTTATCCCTTCCTCTTACACTCTCATTGGCCAGAAACAACCACGTGTCCCTCTCTCACCGGAAGGCGCGTCAGAAGTGCACTCTTCCATGAGCTCTGAACCGTTCACCAGGTGAAGTTTACAAAACAATCTAAAAGGATGAATCAAGAGACAGCATCATAGGCATGTTACTTTAAAATATAGAAGTAAATACCAGAACATGTTGAAAAGCTAAAAGAAAAAACGAAAAGGTTTGAGGATGGTGCCTCTAGTGAGCCTGGCAAGTAACCAGCATGGGGAGTGAAGCACAGGAGACCGCTGGGTTGTGTGGTGAGCTCTGGAGCATTGCTTGACTTTTTAAACTATCCACATGTATTGTTTTTGTTAAACTATATATAACTTATTTTTTAAAGTTGCTTGAACAATTATGACAGAAGCCAGGGAGACTGTCACAAGCATGCCCTCAGGAACCCTATCTGGAATCATAACTGAGGTCAGTGTCAGACAACTGGTCAGCGGTTTGCGGAATCCCCATCCTCCCTGATCACTCCAAGGATACTGACGTGCCTTGGTCGAGCTCTTTCCCTGGGTCTCTCGCAGGAGACTTGAATTTGCTTAGAGAGCCCAAGTGCTGCCTCACAGCCTCTTAGCCCTTCTCAAGCTTCCGCTCTCTCTTACTACTGTTTACCTTCCACTCCTCGATCCAAAGATTCTTCTCCTTGTGAAGATGAGTGCAAGATACAGGTTGAAAGCTCTCACTCTTCTTATCTATTAGCAAAACCCCATTAGTCCAAGGCTTTTCAACTCGTCCTGACACTTTCTTCTCTTTCACTTTCTTTTTGAAAATTTTAAGTTAGGGCTCTAACCTACGAGGAGTTTCTATGTCCCCCTTTTTGTTCTTGTTACCTGCTCTTCTTACCACCTTTGTGAATGTCCTGTTCACACCAGAGCATCCCCAGCGACGCCCCCAAGCCAGTCCTCTGGATGTCTCCTTGTTTCCCTCCACACAATGGCCAGAGAGAACATAAGTGAAGTGCATTTGATCATGGCATCCTTCATAACTCCCCTTTGCCTTAGCAAAATATCCTGGCCCTTTCCAATCTGTCCCCACCCCCCCTTTCCACCCTCATCCTTCCCTGCCCCCACGTTCAGGTGCTCCCGCCACACCCACTCTACTTGCTGTTTCCAGAACCTGCCAGGATCTTGGGTCTCCATCTTGGTCCCTGCCAGGCTCCTTTACTAGAATGTCCTTCCCCTGCTGGGTGCAGCTCTCTCAGATTCCTGGCAGCAATAGAGGAAGGGAAAGAGGCCCATTAGAATGGGTGGTGTGAGTTCAACACCCACTTAGTAATGCTAACGTTGGGAAAGTCACTCAGCTTCTCAGAGCCTCAGTTTCTCAGCTGGTATTGGGTTTGTCTGGATTATCTTTAACATCTCCTTCTGGTCTAATACTAGCCACCTCCCCTCCCTCGCCATGAAAATTATACTGAATTGTAATTTAGTTTTTTTTGTTTTTTGTTTTGCGGTACGCGGGCCTCTCACTGTCGTGGCCTCTCCCGTTGTGGAGCACAGGCTCCGGACGCGCAGGCTCAGCGGCCATGGCTCACGGGCCCAGCTGCTCCGCGGCATGTGGGATCTTCCCGGACCGGGGCACGAACCCGCGTCCCCTGCATCGGCAGGCGGACTCCCAACCACTGCGCCACCAGGGAAGCCCCTGTAATTTAGTTTTTAAAAGCACAAATTCTGGAGCTAGAGACAAACAGCCTGGGTTCAAATCCCAGCTCTACCACTTACTAGCTGTGTGACCTTGAATAAGTTCCAAAACCTCTCTGTGCCTCATTTTCTCACTATTCAATGGTAGACAGTAATAGTAGTGGTTTCATAGGGTTGTTGTGAGAATTAAATGATGCATATGTTACACATATTCATATGTTGTGATATGTATGAAGTGCTCTGTCACAGCTCTAATAAGCACGTAATTATTATCATTAGTTTCCTCCACCAAACTGAGCGATTTGAGAAACAGGGCTATATCCCCTTTCTCTGTAAATCCCCAATGCCTAGGATTTTGCCCAGCATGTATAAAAAGCTCAGTAATTTTTTCCCCAATGAAAGATGGAGAGAATTGGGATAAACTGTCTTTGCATCATTTGAGTTAGGTTTCAAGAGCTTTGCCTAACCTCCTCGAGCTGTCTTCCCTTTCAGAAAATCATTCCACCAAATTATGTCTGGGCTTTCACTCAGCATTTGGTAGACTTGAAGGTGGGGGTGGGGGAGTAATTGGGAGGAAGGGAGCTCGTTTTAAGCTTGCACGGGCCAGTTCCTGTCTCTGAGACCTCTGGAGGTGTAAAAGTCTATGAATTAAAGAGATTTTTAAAAATACATCCCTGGAGAGCTGGGAGTGGTTGAATATTTAGCACACCCAGGGGCTCCCAGGAGGCCACCCCTCTTTGGGGAGACCCAGCCAGCACTGGCCCTTCCTGAAATGTACAAAAGGCAAGTGACTTCTTCACTCCAGGCTGCTACCCAGAGATGGAGGACACTGGGAAGGGAGAGGTAGGGAGAAGAGTCCCTGAACTCTCCCTGGGAGCCTCAAAAGCATCACACATGCAGAGGCACTGAAAGCTGCAGCTGCTTAAGGCCGTACCAGTCCAGGTCTGAACCAAAGAAATGAGTGACAAGGGGAAAGAGCAGAGCTGGGGAATTGATCAGAGAGGGCCCAGGAAGGCAGGGGGAGGGGACAGGTCTCCAGAAAGGCTGGTGGGGAGGTGAATAGTCCAAACTGAGCCTGGTACCTCTGCCCATCGTCTCTATTGCAGGTTATTTAATAAAGAGCCGCCAAAGTGACTGCAGTTTCATCGCTAATGTACCCATGCCTCACAGTTCTGCGTCTTAACCTCATTGCTGGGGCTCCGGAGGCCCCCTACCGACCCCCCGCCTCCCCAGCCCAATGTCCCACTGCAGCCACTGGGGCGGAGCATCTCATTTGGCTAGAATGTGATCCATTTATCAAAGGACAGGATTAGCCCCCCTCCTCCACATTCGGAAGGCAGAGCCTTCCTCTTTCTAATTTCAACTTGGCAACAGCTTAGGTTATTAACCTACTGAAACATCCTCCAGGGTCTCCCTCTCACACCACGCTGCTTCCCCCATGTTTTCCCAGCATTCACTCTCTGATTCTCTTTTTCTCCAGGGCTGTGAAACTTAAACTTTTTCCATCTTCAGATCTGTATATGTGGATGAAAGACATGCCTCTCCCTACTCCTTTCTGTTGCTGGTTAGGGGTGCAGGGCATCAGTGATGAGTGGAAGGGCTGAGAAGTTGCTCCGTAGGAAAAGGGGAAGACTGGGGATGAGACATGGGGAAGTGAAGGGAGCTTTGAACTAAGAGTCAGGAAACCTGGGCTCAGGACCTAATTCTGTTACTCACTCAACCCTTGTCACTTCTCCCACGTTCTATTGGTTATGCAAATCACTAAGACCAACCCAGATTCAAGGAAGGAGATTAGACTCTACCTTTGAATGGGAGGGTTGCAAAGAGCATGTGGCCATCTTTCATCTACCACAGCATAAAAGGGAAACTGTGGTGTAGCAGAATGAGAAGATTCAAATCCAAACCCTACCTCTACTTCTTACTACATGTGTGCTTTCAGCAAGTCATTTAATGTACTTGAACTTCCTTTTCTTTGTGTCTTAAACAACAACAAGAAATAAGGAAAGAAAGAGAGAAAAAGAAGGAGGGAGGGAGGAAGGAAGGAAGAAAAAAAAAGGAGTGGCAATAACCTTTATCCTGCCTACTTCTCAGAGTTATCACTGAGCAAGTAAGATCATTTGAATGTACCTACACATAATATAATGCCATCTAGATTCAAGGCTTTGTCGCAGTTGTTTTTCATGTATGTGCTTTAACTAGGGTGACCACATAGTTCAAAGCAGAACACTGCAGAGTAAAAGGGAGTGCTATTAATAGTTGTGTAACAGGTGGGAATCAGGACTGAACTCAGCCACCAGCTTGCATGGTCACCTCGCTCTAATAAATAGGCCAGTTTTCAGAGAAGAAACCGAGTAATGTGAACTGGGCCAACCTACCCAGCGGTGAGCAATCAGTGGGGGAAAAATAAGGAAACATTCTGGGAAGAATTTAGGAAGTCAGAGGTCTAGCTGAGAATCTTTAATGGAATAAGGCAGACTGTAAGTAGTAAATGAAAGGAAAAAAAATTTTCTTGCCTCTAGTTCAAGCCATTTCTCCATTCCCAGTGTTAAGTTGTCTATTCAGTTTCCCCATTCAACTCCCAGTTGGTGTTCATGCCTCCGGTCTCACCTCTATCCAGTCCTTTCTCCACAATGTTCCCCTCCCCCAGATAATTCTATCAAGAATGCACATTTCAAAAAAAAGAAAAAAGAATGCACATTTCTTGCCTCATTCCCTGGCATAAACCCTTGGATGGCTGTTCATCCCCTACAGAAGATACCTTCAACTCCAAGCATGGGACACGCTCACCATGGTCCGGTCCTTCTCCTACCTGTCTCCCCAGCCTCCTCCCCTGTGTGCTCTGACCTCACACTTTATTTACATTCTAGAAATTCCAAAAATGGTTTATCTCCTGACATGCGATACTGGACTTTATACTGTGATGCCTCTCTCTGCCATCCTTTCAGCCTGGAATGTTCTATCCCATTTCCTTTGTCTCTGCAGCCACCCAGGGGTCATCTCCTCAAAGAGGCCTTTTGAGATGCCCAAGGACAGGGACAGTGCTATCCCCAGTGGTCATCAAGCATCCTGGGAACACCCCTGGCCTTGGGATACTGGCATGGTTAAGGGCACAGATGTGGAGCCCAGACTGCCTGAGTTCAAACCCCAGTTGACCTTGAACAAGTTACTTAATCAATCTGTGCCTCAGTTTCACTGTCTGTAAAATGGATTTAATGAGACTCAACTCTTGAGTTTAACTGTGTTAATGTAATACATAGATCACTTCATACAGTACCTGGCACATAGAAAGTACTCAATAAATAGCAGTTATCCTCTTCTGACTCGGCCTGCGCCTGGCACCCAAGGACAAAGACAGGGTCTAATTCACGTCCCTGTCCCTGAAGGATCCTGATAAATGTTGCTTGGAATGAACCAAGTTTGGGAGCTTTTGGAGAACTTCAGGGAGACTCACTGCTCCAGGGGGAAAAGGTTAGAAGTCAGAGGGTAGCAAGAAGACTAGAAAAAAGGAAGACTAGGAGAAGAAGAAAACATATATAATAGGAAGTGGACTAATATAATAGGAAGGTGGACTAATATAATAGGAAGACATTGAAACTTCAGTCTCAGCTGGGAATGGGGTGACTTTGCCATGAGGGCAATGACCTACCCTTTGCACAGAGCCATGCTCCTCCTCCTCCAAAACCCCTAGGAAAACTCAGCTCCAGCCTCCCTGGCTCTGCTGCCCTTGTCAGTTCTCCGTACGTTTCTCCTTCTCCCTGCCCTCTTCCTTAGATGACTCCCTCCTGAGATATGGGGGGCAGTCTCTGAACCCCAACCTCCAGCACCACACGTGTGCCTAACCACACGAGGAGACAAACAGAATTTATAAAGAAACTTCTATTTGTTTTTTCACTCCATGTCAGAGGGTTGGAGGCTTTTCCTCAAATTTCAACTTGCCTTTCTCTGGCCTCATGTTTCTAAATACACCCAAATGAAGATTTTATGAGCAAACCGAGTTATACATAAAGCATTTCTACATTCCTAAACTGACGAAGTGATTTAACTCTGTTAAGGCACTTAAAGTCAAAGTATTACATATGCTTCAAAATTTCCTCAAATTTCCACTAAAAAAAAAAGAAAAGACTCTGAATGGCTCCAGAATTCCCAGACATTTTTCTGCTCTGGGCTGACCCTTGAGTAGTAAGCTGTGTCCATAAAGCAGCTTTTCCCATGACGAGCCCTTGAGCTGAGAATACTAAGGTGTCACTGTGTCCTTGGTGTCCAGACACCAGTAGCTCCACCACCCTCCCCTCTCCCCACCCTGCGCTGACCTTCACGAGGAGAAGACGGCAGAAACAGCTGGAACCACCTCTGCAGTCAAGCTCCCAGAGGCCAAACATCTGGGCAGCTGCCCAGGGCTCCAGCTCCTCCAGCCCTTCTCCATCCTGGTGACATGAAAGCCCCTCTCTCTCCCCAGGCCTCTTGGCAAATGCCTAACTGCCTTCATTAGAAATTACACCCTGTAAAGTGCTTCTTTGGGTCCAGGAAGAATAAGAGAGAAGCCAGTCACCCCACCAGGATCCTATCCTCACAGCTCTTGAATCCCAGAGGTAGATCCAGGATGAGGGGACGATTGCTGGTCTTCGTCTCACACTAGATAACAGGAGATGGTCAGAACTCTACCAGCAGGAATTCAGGCTTAAAGTTCCTAAAATTCAGTTAGTGAGTGAAATGAAAACAAAGAGATTAGAGATAGATGTTTACGTAGCAGGCACCCACTGTGATCTTGGCATTAGAGGCAGTTTGACCTGAAGGCTCAGGCTCTACACTCGTCCAGTGCCAGATTTGAATCCTGACTCTCCTACTTACTGGCAGGGTCCTCGGGTAAATTTCCTACCCTCTCTAAGCCTCAGCATCCTCATCTGTAAAATGGGCATAATAACGCTAGTGCCCACATCATGGGTTTAATTTGAGGATTAAATACAAAACGGCATATAGCAAGTGCTCAGTAAATATTGCAATCCCTATTGTTGTTCCCAAGGCTTGTGATCCCTTGGAATAATGAGAAGATCAATCTCTAAGCCAGCACCTGCCTTAACCACCACGAGGCAGGTGTCTGGTTCACTCCACCTGACAAATGCCTCAAGAAACTCATTCAGGCCCTCCAGCTAGCCACCCCCAGCCCCATCCAGGATGCCAAGTCTCACCAGTTACCTGTGTCTCCCTGTCTCCTCATCCCATCCCACCCCAGCTCAGAGAGCGAGAATTCTGACCGGGACCCCAAAGACCTATCTGCAACTCCCCACCTCCAAGAAAGGGGGCTCCAACAAGGCAGAGCAGTAATGAGATGGAAGATAGAGCAAATCCTGAGTCAAACGAGGGTCTAATTCGTGTTGTAAAAATCTGTCAGCTGCTAGTTAACAGTTCTGACCCTGAGCCTGGGGGGAGGGGAAGGCCTCAGCTCGCAGGAGCATTTGGGCCTGTACCTAAGGGTGTTGATTTTCTCCCTTTTCCTTGTTTTTTCGTTTTTGGAATGTGAATATAAAGTTTATAGAGGGGCCTGGTCTCTGTTCACACCGGGTGCTAATAGCCCACAGCTGAAGGCAAAGATGCAGAGGAAAGTGGGGACGTGGAGCCTCCAGAAGGCGAGGGGAACCAGGAGGGCCTGGTGGAGGGGCCCAGGAGGTGGTGGAAGGATATTTAATATTGAATTTTCTTTTCTTTCTTTTTCTTTTCTATTTTTTTTTTTTTAATGTGGAAACTTTTAGACACAAACCGGCCCTGTGTTTAAGTCATTAAAACATCTTTAAGCATTTTCTGGTTTGAGTTTGCTCCGCAGCCGTCCCAGTTCCTGGAATGTATTTTATTTTTCTTTTAAGTCGGTGAAAGCAGAGGAAAGGGGTGGGTGGAGTGGCGGGGGGGAAAAGTGCACTTCCAACAGATTTTTCTTTTTCTTGTTCCTGGGGTGGGAAAGAGGGCGGAGACAGAGAGAACAGGGCTCCCTGTGTCTGATTCTTAATCCCCAGGAACGCCGCTTGGCCTTTTAAGGCCGATGCACTTGCTGACTCGATATACGGATAAACACTCCCGGTCCTTGTCAGGGGCGTCGCCCGCCGTCGCGGAGGCCCAGGGAATCGCCACGCGCTGGGTTTAATGTCGCCCAGCTTTGGGGGCGGGCGCGCTGTGGCCGGGGTGTCCCACCCGGCACAGGGGCTCGGGCTCCTTTCCTCCCGGCGGCGCACGGCGGGATCTCACCCGCTTCCGCTTGGCACCCAGGCCCGGCCTCCTGGGCCGGGCGCCACACGAGGCGGGGACGGTGACTAATGCGGCTGCCCGACAGAACGCGCATGTGGCGGCGAGGGCCCGAGGGGACACCGCCACGCCCCGGCTGCCCTGATCTCGGGGCAAAGCCCTGAGTGCTCGAGCGCCAACGACTCGACTCTGGCGGCTCCAAGTTGAAGGCCTAGAATCGGGATCCCTGGGCCGCCGGGTCTGAGCCGGACTCAGGAGAGTGGCCCCGGATACCCGCGCGGAAACTGTGCTTTCAGCCCAGACGCCCGGGCCAGGAGAGCCGCTGGGACTTCAATGGGGTCCCCAGGCCACGTCTCGGAAGTAGGGCAGTTACCCTGGCGCTACTCCATCCTCATGACTGGGCAGAGGATGGCCAGCCCAAGGACGGAACCCTACTCGAGCACGCAGGAGGTGCCCTTGATGTGCCGAGTTGGAGTTCTCCCATCAGTGGCGCCCTGCCCCTGCTGAATCCTCTGTTTTTCCGTTTGAACAGTGGGGAAGTCCAAACACCGTTGGGGGAGGGAGGAATGCTCGGTTTTCCAAAAAGGGTTCTTTTTCACAAGATCGGAAAATAGGATGGATGTGCATCTAAGAGACTGGGCTGGCAGTCCAGAGAGGGTAGTGGGAAGCTCAAGGGGCGTGTTGGGGACTCTGGGGGTTGGGGGGCACGTGCACTCTTCGCCTGGGAAGAAGGTCCTCTTGTAAGGTGATCCGCCTCCTAACCCAGTGGCAAAGAGGCCGCTGGGCACGGATGGGGAGTCTTCCTACCCCTGAAGGCACCCCTCCCATCGCAGTCCTTGACTTTCAGGCAGGCCTGATGGTTGGCTGGCATGGGGCCCAGGGAGGGTCTGGGGGCAAAGAGGAGACATGTTAGATGGCCAGGCACCCCCTCTCACAGAGCCTAGTGCCTCCTAGCACTGTGTGTCTCAGGTGCACAGAGGGCAACCAGCCTTGGGGAGGCTGAGAGGCACTGATGGGCAGAGGGCTTACTTTGTCAAAGCGGGGGACTTAAAAGACCAGCCCCGAACTGGATTCATTTCTCCTTCACCACCCAGTAGTCTTCCGGAGTGCCTGGGACTGAGCAGAGGTGGGGGGACTGAGCAGAGGTGGGGGGACAAACAGGAATTTGCACCCCATAAGGGGGAGGTGGATGAAGTTGGAAGTAAACGGAGGGAAAGCATGTTGCCCTGATCATCTCAATGCTTGAAGTTCGAGGAATCCTGACCCAGACTTCCCTGCTTTGGGGGATCCTAAAACTGGAAGGCCCTTACAGGTCAGGAAACGAAAGCTCCACAGGTCCCTGACTGACCTACAGCATGGCATGAACGCAGGCCTGTCCATCCTCACACCCTCACCGCGCAGGCTGGGTTTGTGGCCTCTGCCGCCTGTAGCCGAGCCCCTCGGTGCATGGCTGACACTCCTGTGTGCCCAGCACAACAGCATGGTAAGCACTGCTTAATACCCGCCCTCCCTGCCACCCAAAAGAAAAGAAACTGTCCAGGACCAGCTTCCAATGGGGAGAGCTCCACTTCCTAAAAGACCCTCCTGCTCTCTCCTCCCTAGGGGATGCGGGACGAAGAGTGAGACCTCACAGTGTAGGACACATAGAGTGAAGATGAGCGCCCCCTCCACGGTGCTCGGTGGGTTCCCTAGGTGGGGCGGAAGGGACCTGGTGGACGCTTCCCTCAGGACCCAGCACACCAGGCCCACTGCGCGCCCTCAGCCCTCCCGGGAAGGGCAGTTCCAGCCAAGCCCCGTGAGCCCTGCGCTGCCGATTATGGGGACCCCGGAGGCGCGAATGCTTCTGCCTTCCAGAGGCAGGTCTGTGCTGCGAATGGGCGGACCCTGGCAGTAATTTGGCTCTCAAAATTGGTGCCTCAGAAACAGCTGAGAGCTGGCAAGCTCGGTGCCCCCTAGGGTCAGCGTCTGTCAGTCCGCATTAAGAAATGCAAAGTCGAGGCTGCCGCACAGCCGCCATCGCCTCTCGGCCTGGTGCGTAATTGGTGTCAACTGTTTGATTGTGATAATTGCCCCTGTCTGGGGAAGTGGCTTCCAGGCCCCGGTGGGACAGAGCTCGGTTTGCTGCTGGCCTCTGAGCGCCTCCCGGACCCCTGGCTCCTCTGCCTACTGTTCCTAAAGGCCTGCAGGCCTGGGGCACCTGAGGGGCTCCCCATCCCTCCTTCCCTTTTCCTGAGAGGGAGGAGCAAGGTCTGTCCCCCTCCCCACCCACCACCAACACAAGCAGCAACTCCTGCAGGGATCAGGAACAGGCAGACTTAAGCCTGCAGGATTCACCCCAAGTCCCGCCCCATAATGGTCACAATAACAATTACCTTCCTAGCCATTATCTTGGTTGACCCTGACCAAAGCCTGCTTTAGAGATGAGAAAACTGAGACCCAGGGGCTGGTCTGTGCATTACAGGCTGTTTAGCAGCATCTCTGGCCTCTACTCACTAGGTGCTGGCATCCCACACACACTCCTCTTCCCACAGATGCCTCCAGAAATTGCCAAATGTCCCCAAGGAGGAGGGAGACAAACCATCCCCAGCTGAGAACCACCGCTTCCAGTTGGACCCCCACGGTGTCAGGAACCAGGTGTCAGACTCACCTGGTTCAATTCATTCAAAGGAAAATTTCCATATCATCTGACACTATAGGAAGAAGACCTGAGGCCCAGGTTTGTCCAGTCTGCAGAAAAGACTAAGGAACACTTCCTACTCTCAAAGCTTACCTTGGTAGTTAAATACACAGTTTGCTGTCAGACCGCCTGGGTTTAAATCTCAACTGCTATTTAGTAAGTGAATATCTGTGCCTCAGTTTCCCCATCTGTAAAATGGAGGCAGTAATCGTAACTACCTCATAGTCTTATGATGAGGATTTAATAGCTGATGTTTGAAATTATCTAGAAGAGGCCTGGAACACAGTAAGCACTGAATAAGTGTTTGAAAAATAAAATAAAATAGAAATAAAGCCCTTCTGTCTGTGGGGGTGGGGGCGGGAGGGATTGCTTGGTGTCTACAAGTGAGTGCAATGCAGGGCAGAATCAGGTAAGGGTTAACCAGAGGCGGGAGGGGTGGAGGAAGCGAGACTGACTGGGAGACAGAGGGGCGGGAGACTGAGTCTTCAGAGAGAAGGAAAAGATTTGGGCCTGGGATGGCACTAGGAGCTCCGTCCTGACCAGTCACCAAGACAAAGCATGTTTTACCTGGATGAGCAGGGAAGGTGTTGCTCCTGAGGGCAATCTGCTTTAAAGCATAAGTGGAAGGAATTCCCTGGTGGTCCAGTGGTTAGGACTCCAAGCTTTCACTGCTGAGGGCTCCAGTTCGATCTCTGGTCAGGGAACTAAGATCCCGCAAGCTGCACAGCACAGCCAAAAAATTTTTTAAAAATTAAAAATGAAAAAACAGGGCTTCCCTGGTGGTGCAGTGGTTGGGAGTCCGCCTGCCGATGCAGGGGACACGGGTTCGTGCCCTGGTGCGGGAGGATCCCACATGCCGCGGAGCGGCTGGGCCCGTGAGCCATGGCCGCTGAGCCTGTGCGTCCGGAGCCTGTGCTCCGCAATGGGAGAGGCCACAACAGTGAGAGGCCTGCGTACCGCAAAAACAAACAAACAACAACAACAAAAAAAATGAAAAAAAAAAAAAGCCTAAATGAAGAGCACCTTCCTCCAGGAAGTCTTCTCTGACCCCCTCAGCCTTTCAAAATGACCCCCTGTCCTCTGAGTGTCTGCAACATTGCTGGCTCTACTCATTAGATGTGTAATCAAATAAAGCCTTGCATTGTCCATTGCATAGAGGGTAAGAGCCTGGGTTTTGGAGTTTGAATTCATCTCTGACGCTTGCCATCTATGTAAACTGAAGTATGCAATCCCCATAAGCCTCAGTTTCCTCATCAATAAAATGGGCTTAATAAAACCTACCTCCCAAGATGATGGTGAGGATCAGATGAGCTAATGGATGTGATGTACTAAACGTAATGCTTAGACCACGGTATGGGTCCTGTGAAATTTGCTAGGTTCTTTACTTTTTAAAAATAACAACGATGATGGTGATTAACATGTATTGCTATTTGCCTCTGTTTTCTTAACTTGCCCTGATTGGGAAGGGTTTGGAGCCAAGATTTCTGGAATAAGGGGCTTGAATGTGCAAAGCCCAGTGGAGAACCGAGGTTGGGGGCAGAGGGAACAGTCTGCCTCAGGTGCAAGGCAAAGAAGAGGTTCATTGTGTGTAGAGAACTTTAAAACAATAATAAAATCGACTAAAAGTCGGTCTGCTTTTTTCTTATCACCAAGCGCCAGCAATTCTGTGTCAGTGATAAAATATCGCTCCCTTGGAAAAAGAAATTCTTCTGTTGTGCTATGTTCTTAGCAATTACTGCGGTTACCGTTGAGTTTCAATAATATAGATATGAACTTCAAATGAGTGCATCTCTGTTACTTATTCTTTCATAAATATTGTACAGGGTAGTTCCTTTGAAGAACTCTCCTGCATACAGTCAGCCTGGAGCACACAGAACTCACTACACTCTTCACTTCCAGAGTAAGTTGGTAACAATTCAGGGTCATTAGCCTGGCTTCAGTCACCGTCGTCTCAGTTCCCAGAGTTCTACACACCCCTGCGTTTAAACAGCAGATTCAAAAATAAACCATGATGTGCAGTGATTACAAAGTCACAGACTTGGTCCTGTCATTCTCTATGCAAAGCATTCTCTGCAACTTTGAAGCGTCACCCTTTGGGGAGCTTTTCTTCAAGTGTTTCCTTCTCCTCCCCCCAAAAAAGCCGTTAATATAATTTTAATGTATTAAGCACTTCCATCTTTTCTGTAGTGTAATATTCATGTTATTTATTACTTATTGTTTGGTAGGCTTATATACGGTTTAATGAAAGAACATTTTCACTGTCTGGTATTTTCCAACCATTATTATTATTTATTACGACAATAATTTTGTCACATGTGGGGATATTTGAAAGGTTCACTTGGGGTGTCTAATAATTAGGTATTCCACTGGTCTGGAAAGGGCACCTCATGAGGCCACCACTGGCCAGACCTTCATGGCTGCCCACCAGGCAGATGAGGACCCCTCCTCACCCAGGGGGCTGGCAGACAGCCGAGTGGGCAGCGTGGACTGTGCTTCTCTCCCACCTGCCTTCCCAAGGCTCCTCCTGTGCTATGTCCCTCCCACGGCAGCCCCACCCCACCCCCGCTCCCTTCCCTGCTGCCCTGTCCCCTAAGCCCAGAAGTCTCAGCTGTGACTGAGTAGAGAAGCTCCCAGAGGAACTGATGTGAGACCTGAAGGGCAGGCACACTTTAACGCAGGCCACAGCCTCCGCCAGGACCCAAAACAACAGCGTGTGCAGATCCTCAGCACGTTGGGGAAAGCGAAGCCCGAAGAGAGGTGGTCTCCAGGCTGAGGTCACCCAGCTTGTCAGTGGGTCAGGGGAGAGCTAGGACTCAGCGTTCCTGGCCTCCAGGCTGGCGCCCTTCCATGACACCACTCAGCCTTAGCCCAGCTGGGAAGGGCTAAGGGGGACTTCAGTCATCAGACACAGGCCTCAGTGGATGCTCTTTCTGGCCAGGAGGGCCATCCTGGGCCCTCTACTGAGTCCAGACTAGCCAGCCCCTCACCCTCAGCCTGCCTTTCCCTCCCCTAGTGTGAGCTGAGAGCAGAGCCAGGTGTGTGATGGAATTCTCTAGATCCACGTCCATGTGACCTGCAACCCGGAGGCATTGGTCTTTCCCCAAGGAACTGGGATTGGCCTCAACACAGATCTCCGGACCCTTGGCCTAGACTGAGGAGGGGCGGAGTCAGGGGAGAAGGACCATGTGACCCGCACAGTGAGGATGCCCCTCTTTTTCAGGAAAAGGCAAATCTGGGGTCCCTTCAAGCCAAAGATGCTTAGCATCTGTAAGTTCTACTTCCAAGAAGCCCCCTTCCCTCCTCCCACCGGTTCTGCTGCTGCTGAGACAGCTGCTGCTCCCATTTCAACCAGCACCAGATCCATTAATAGCATCAATTTTATTTGCACC
The DNA here is from genome assembly GCF_963455315.2 of Globicephala melas. Lineage (NCBI taxonomy): Eukaryota > Metazoa > Chordata > Mammalia > Artiodactyla > Delphinidae > Globicephala > Globicephala melas. The sequence goes on from NC_083324.2 coordinate 69,896,046, forward strand.
AGCCTTGGCTCCCTCCCTGCTCCCCAGGGGCACTCGATCCAGAATGCCAGGACCTGCTTCCTTTTCTCCTGGAACACGCTGACTCCCTCCCTTGGGCGCCCAGGGAGTTGGCAGGATAATAACCTGCGAGAGGAAAACTCTTCTCCCTGCCTTCTAATCTTCAGCGCTCACCAAATTAGAAAAGGCATCACAAGCCCATCGGACCGACTGCCGCAGGAGTGTCATGCCATTAACCCCAGGCCGTCTACTGCTGGTGTTGGCAAGTGGAGGAGGATGTTTCAGGCCCCCTAACTCTTTCCAGCCCCGTCTCTAAACAGGAGCAGAACCCACCAGCCTCCCCTGTACTTGCCCATCCCCCATCCCCACCTCCACCACTACCCCATCCTCCTCATTCTTCCCATCCCCCACCTCTACCCCCACCGTCATCACCCTCATCCGCAGCCCAACCCTGTCAGTGGGCATGGATTTCTAGGAGAGCCAGCAAGACCTCTGGACTCCAGTCCAAGCCCTTTTTTCACATATGAGAAGACTGAGACCCAGGGAGGGGAGGGTTGTCACCTACTCTTCCTTTAGGATGTAGCTCAGCTGGCTCTTCGCTTCTCCATCCAGCAAAGACTGACAGCTCTTACTCTGCGCCAGGCCCCATTCTAGGCACTGGGGACACAGCAGTGGGAAGAACAAGGTCCTACCGCCATGGAGCTCACCATCTACTTCTGCCAGGAGGCTGCCCCTCACCCCTGAGGTTGGGCCACTTGTCCTCCACGTGGGACCATAATTGCGGCTGACTTGTCAGCCTCTGCACGAGGCCAGGCTCATCCTGGCAACAGGACCATGTCCTGTTCACTCTGCATCCTTAGCGCTCCCAGGCCTCTTTACTGAACAGGCATGACTAACACTTACTGTGCCAGGCACTAAGAGCTAAGTGCTATCATTACTCCTGTTTTAGAAAAGGAAACTGAGTCCCGGACTCATCCAAGGTATCCAACTAGCAAGCAATTCAAACCCAGGCATTCTGCCTCCAGACCCCAAACTCCTAACGCCTTGCTGTGAAGGAAGGACAGAATGACACCAACAATGGGCATGCCAGACCTCTCGGGTCCCTAACATTCCCTTTACGGGTCGGCATCGAGCAGAATCTCCTTCCCGGATCCTGGGTAAGACCTGTCGACTGAGACAGGTGATCCCATGAGGAGCGTCTGCAAAAGAGCCTAGAGAAGAGATGTCATCTTCTGGGAGGGACAGAGCAACCTCTGGGAAGGATCTTTCCGTAGAATCGGGGAGGCAGGAACGAAGAATGAGAAAGACACTGCACCCCTGCCCTGTGCCAGGCCCTGCTGTGGGTACCCTACATGTTTTCTTGTATTCAGTGCTCACAGCGTCCCCAAAGGGAGTGTTCTCATGCCCATTTTACAGATGAGGAAACTGAGGCTCCTCTCCAAGGTCACATAGCATGTGAATACTTGAGGGAGGGGTGGGGCAGGTCTGTCTGACTCCAAATATTGGGCTCTGCCCGTGGCACAGAGCTGCATCCTCCAGCCACGCCGGTCTGCGTGTGCCTGGACCGTGTCCTGTCCCCGTGCTCACACTCTGTCTGGAGAGCCACAGCTGAGTGTGTGTGTGTGTGTGTGAGAGAGAGAGAGAGAGAGAGAGAGAACACAAGTGAGCTGGGGGAAGATTGGGGTCCCAAAGGGGGTTAAAAGAGAAAGAAAGGAACAGTTGAAAGAACAGAGGGAGGGAGTTACCGCGCAGAGTAATGAGTGACAACAATAACAATAATAATAACAAGGATAGCACAAACCTTGCCTTCTTTTCCCCCAAGGCGTATGTGAGCTGGAGCAGGGCTGAGGGGATTAATCTCTTAAAAAGTAAGAGCCATGTGAGGAGACAGGCAGTGATTAAGGTTTTAACTGATCAGTCTGCATCTGACAGTGAACCAGCTATTATCTTAACGGAATCAAACGAACATTCAAAGCCGTGCTCAGCCCCAAACATGAAAGGAGATGTCATCTGCTGGCAGCTGGCAAGCCGCAGGGGGAGCCGAAGGGGAGAGAGGAATGGAGGGAGAGGAGAAGCGAGAGGGAGGGAGAGAGAGAAGAGTGTCACAGGGAGGGAGAAGGGAAGATGGAGAGAAAGAGGAGTGACAGGGGCGGGAGGGCTTTGGCAGTGCCCCGTCTGCTGCCCCCCTTCCTCCGCATCTCTCGGCACTAACCCCGGGTCCCTGTCCCAAAGCACAGGTGTCACTGCCCTGCTCAGAAGCCCTCGGTGCTCCCCACTTCCCAAGGGATGAAGATGGGCTGTGAGGAAGCAGAGGCCAGGGGATGGGCTGCCAGGCTCTGGCTGGAATCTTGTTTCCTGGAGAGCGGATACCAGGACTCCCGCCCTCTCCCCGTCCCACAGTTCCAGCAATATTGAAGGCTCAGTGCATTTTTCCTAAATAAATAAAAGAAAAGGGACAAGAAAAAAGAAACAAGACCAAAAAGGGAGAAAATGGCTTTGCTAGGCACTCTGGCTCATTTTCTAATTTCATTCTCCCAACAACTCAGCAATAAACGTTACAATCTGGACGAGGAAATCCAGAGGCCAGAGAGGTGAAGCCTCTTCTTGCTGCAGATCCCACAGCTTGAAAGAGGCAGAGCTGGGATGTAAACCCAGGTCTCTGCGTTTTTCACCAGGAAGGCCGGTAGAAGAGCAGAGAACCAAAGCGGGAAGCACCAGGACAAACCAGAGAAAGGAGCGAAGAGGGGGATTTCCGTTCTGGCACATCATGCCTGGATAGTAAGCAAGAGATGATCCCTTCCCATCCCCCTCTCCCAAAGCAAGGGTGCTGGGCAAGCAGGACTTCAGAATCGGCTGCCCCTGGGCCCCCGGGCCTGGACCAGGGCCTTGCGCATCATTGGTGCTTAAGTGTTTGTTGGGGAAGAGGCGGAGGGAAGGGTGCGGCCACAAGGCAAGCTGGGCAGAGACAAGATGGGGAAAATGACCCGGTCTCTTACCCTAGCCCGCTGCTGGTCGGGCTCTGACCGCCGCCCCCGCCCAGGAGAAGCCTGAGCAAGGGAAGGGGGCATCCCCAGCTCCTCGCCATGTGAGCCACCAGACGGAGGGAATACCGCCTACGGCTGTGCATGGGTGTGCGAGCCTGGGGAGAGAGAAAGAAGAAACACTGGAAAAGGAAAGATTTAGAGAGAGCGAGAAAGGGAAAATATCTGAAAAATTGACACACGCAGGGGCCCTGTGCGTGGGACAATTTATTTGCTCATGTGGAGCTGATCCTCTAACCCCACTTCTCTTCTTGCCTTACTGACTCTCTCACCCACTTGAGGAGACATCTGTTTCCCAGAGAAAATAGACATATGGTCCTCCCTCTTCTCTCTTTGTCACACACAGGCATACACAACAAATACACACTCTCTCACACACACACAATCTCTCTCTCTCTCTCTCTCTCTCTCACACACACACACACACACACACACAGAGCCAGTGCTGGGTTCCCCCTCCCAGAACTGCTCCTTTTGGTCCAAGTCCGCACTGTGAGGCCAGATGGGGTCCAGTCATTTCTCTGGGGGGTCGAGCTGGCCCTGTGCTTCCCCCTTCCTGAATGCAGCCTTCAAGCCCGGCCCGAAAGGGAGGAAGCCAGGGCAGAAGCCAGCAGCCGGGCATGGTGGGTGAATGGGCTGGAGGCAGGGGCTCCCCAGAACTGCAGTGACTCCCTCTCCAGGCGGCCAGTCCCTCCCTTTCCCTCCACCTCCACCCAAGTCCAGGACGTGCCCATTTCATGCCTGAATTGTGGCCATGGTCTCCTAAGCCAGCTCTCTGTCTTTAATCCACCTGCACACCACTGCTGGAGGGCCCTTTCGCACACAGCCCAGATGGCAGCCCTCCCTTGTTAGAAGGCTGTAAGGACCAAGTCCAGAATACCCTAGCTGGGCTTGAAGGCTCCCACAGTCTGCCCTTTTCTCGGCCTTGGCCCCAGCTGCCCACGCCCCCCACTCCCCTCCCCAGCCGCAAAACGTCTCCACCCGTGCAGAGGCGCTCTCTCTCCATCCCTGAGCACGACACAGGCATAGTCCCGCTTTACACATGCAGTCACTGTTTCCATCCACCTGGAGACCTCTGTCCCTTCTCGCCACCAAGCCAAAGTCTCCTCTCGTGAGGGATGATGAGATTAACTCAACTTGCTGAGCACCTATCCCATGTCAGACACTGCTGCCCTTTATAGGAAATAAATCAGTTACTCCTCACTGGAGCCCTAGAAGATAGATTCATGGTACAGAAAGGAAACTGCCACAGAGAGAGGCTAAGCATCTTGCAAGACCACAGAGACACATCCAGAAAGTGGCAGAGCTAAGATTTGAAAGCAGGGAGCTGGACTGAGTCTGTGCTGAACCATTGGACTGCCCTCCCCTCCAGGGGGGCCCCTCCCTCCTTGAAGCCTTGACTGGCCACCCAGCCCCCATGTCCAGTCTCTTTGTCCTCCAGCTTCCTCAAGTATGTTATCTGTACCTCTTATGGGCTCCTGAATTACACAGTGCCTTGAATTAGTACTTTGATCTCGGCGTGTGTTAATTTTATCTCATGAACTAGATTATTGATTATCAGGAGTATAAACTGTTGTTGCCATTTACTCTTGTAGATCTCCCCCAGCCTCACCAGTTACCTAGCACGGTGCTAGGCACGTGGGTGAGAAGTAAAAATAGCACCAGCTAACACGTAGCGCGTCCTTACTCTGCGCCAGGCACTGTTCTAAGTACTTTCCACGGATTCCATGTATTTATTCTTCACAGATGAGAACACAGATGGAAAATTGGGAAGGTTCAGTCATTTTCTTGCTCAGGTCACACAGATGGCGGTGGGTTAAAGCGGACTGCAAATTCTTTGTCATTCCTCCACTAAGAGGTGGAGTTTCTTTCTTTTCCCCCTGAATTTAGCCAAGAGGGTGCGGCAGAAGTGAGGTCATTCCACTTCTGAGCCTTAGTCTTAAGAAGGCCTGGAATCTTCCACTTGTGTGCTTCAGGGAGCTCTGAGCTGCCGTGTAAGAAGTCTGGTTGTCCAGCTGGAGAGCTCATGTGGAGAGGAGAGGTCCTGAGGGTCCACGGAGAGCAAGGAGCCCAGCCATCCCTTGGTTAGTGACCGAAAGCAACAGGTTCTTATGGACTGGGGGTGTCTGGACACAGCCCTGGGCTAATTGCACTCTGGGAGTATAGAGCAGGGGGGTGGGGGTGAGAAGGCAGGGCTCTGGACACACCTCCAACCTCCCAACACACACACACACACACACACACACACACACACCGCAACCCTCATTGATCTCTATAGAACTTCCACAGAAGGCTTTCTGTGAAAAATGCATTCTGGTTTAAAAGCCGCTGGACCAGATAATCTCCAAAGCCCCTTCTAGCCCCGACATTCCAGGATGCCATGAATGAATGATGGGAATGAATGGATGGGTGGATGGTCCAACCGTCATGTTCCATCGCTGGATGAATGATGTGGAGGTACCCAGAGAGGGGATGAATCGTTGACACACTGAGTGACTTGGAATGCAGGGGAGTTCTGGAGCTTGGCAAGAGAAAGGTAGGGAGGAAGGTGCTAGAGATGCCTGCATAGGTGAGAAGGGATGGAGAAAGGTGAGTCTGGGGGTGTGGATAGGGCTGGGGAGGCAGCCCAGGGTGTCTGGCGCTCACCATAAAGAGGCAGTGTGGCATCAAGGGTTAAGCGCACGTACTCTGGAACCAGCAGGCGTAGGTTTGAATTCCAGCTCTGCCCTTTACTGGGTGTTGACCTATGACACTATTTTTAACTGCTCTAAGCCTCAACTTTGTCATCTGGAGAAATTACATAAAATAGAAATTATATAGTGCCTGTCTCACAGAGCTGGCCTGGGGGTAGATGAGATGATGCAGGTGAAAAGCATAATCCGATGCTTGGCACTTAGCACTTGCTCTACAGCAGCTGTGGCTTCTTTTCAGGAGACCCGGAGTGACTGGCATTAGCTGAAGCCCCTGTAGCATAGCTAACCCCAGGAGACCCAGAAAGGTGCCCTCCCATTCCCTCAGGTAGAGGTACACGTGGAATGTGTGTCTGGGGAAGGGAGGTGGGAGGAGTAAAGCAGAACCTGAGGCTGAAGGGGCTTGGGGTGTCATGCAGAGAGAGAGCAGGGACAGGTAGCAGGCTCCCAGACACTTCCAGGCCTGCCAGAAGCTGGGGGCCCAGCGATGACCAGCAGAAGAGAGGGTGTTAGGACTGGGACAGGACTGCCAAGTTAATGGGGATGTTAGTGAGGTCACATGGTGGAGTGGGGCCACTTGAAAAGGCTGGGGGTGAAGCTAGGAGGCTCAGGTGCCATCCCGCCCTAAGATCGACCACAAGAGTCATCCCTCTGGCTCGTGAGGGTCCCCAGTGTAAGGCAAATAGACCCTAGTAAGGATGTGGCAGCTCATGGAAAGAGGGGCCAGGCCTCCGCATGACACAGGACAGAGCTTTCAGGTCAGAGAGACAGTGTTCCCTGATGGCCAAAAGCAGAGACTCTGGAGCCAGGCAAGCGGGATTCAAACCCTGATTCTGCCACTAACTAGTTGCATGAACTTGGACAAGTTACCTAGCCTCTCTGTGCTAAGTGCTGTGGCCGTAGTCATGGTTCCTGATTCCGTGGTACTTGTGCTCTCGCTGGGGAGACAGATGCTCAGAAACAGGTAGGTGGCAGGGGTCACACCCATTCACCAGGGTGGGTCAGTGCCATGAGCTGGAGCGAAGGGGGATGTCAGTGTGTGTTCTCTGTGGGGTCTTCACAGACCATGAAATGCCAGTTGGGTTTGGAGAGATTAAGGGGAAGACATTCAGGGAGAGGAGAGCCTGGAGACAGGGATGCCGAGGGCCTGTCGTCCCCCGCCAGATCAGAAGGAGGGCTCATGGAGTAGGGGTTAAGGCTAGAGGGGCGCTAGGGAGCCAAACGCCTTGAGTGGAGATGGAGAAGTTTGAAGCTCCCAGCTACATCCACTCCCTCTGGGCTGAGGCAGGGGGAGGGGGCACAAGGATGAGTCAGGAGGTCTCACAGGTACGTCTGCCAAGGCTGTGTCCATGACGCTAGCCTTCACCTGCTGCCCCAGCCTCCCTGGGTCCCCAGGGTCAGGCCATTATGGGGTGAGATTTATCATGGGCAGGTGTGCTCCAAGACGGTATATTATCCAGGATTATGAACTGTAACAGGATAATCTCTCTAATGTAATTCAAGCTCTCGACATGGCTTATGGCCGCTTAATGTACCTCAGACTGAAGAATTACAGGAACATTCTCCCCCAAGCTCCCCATGTCCCCTCTCTCCCTCCTCTGTCAACCCCTAAATAATTTGGGCAATTGCCTGAAGCCAGATCTTGGCATTTAGTCATAATTCAGTGCAGTTCAGTAAACATGACGGGCAAGGAGCTTTTCCTGCCTGCCTTCTTCTATGAAGGCCTCTCTTTCCTCATCCCCCAAATCCACCCCCTCCCAAGGACAGGCTGGATGCAGGACAATCCAGGACCCTCAGCTCCCTGGGACTCACCCCAAGATACCCTCTGGGCACCAAGGCTTAAGCTGCCAGGCTTGGGATCAGGGTCCCCAGGCATCCAGCATGGGACTATCCTGGACTTTACACCCTCCAGACTGAGAAGATAACCCCAGAGCCACAGAATAATGGGTCCAGGAATCTAAGGATGCTCTAGTCCCGTGACTCAACTCTGTAAACTTGTGCCCTCAGGGAAACATTCAAATCTTCTGTAAGCCACACCACAGAATGTTGTACCAAGTTTTATTTTCTACAGTTTTGTCCCTTCTTGGAAAAAAACCTTCCCCGGAGAGCTGTGGCCCCCATAACTGGAAATCACTCATCTAACACAACCCCTTTCACTGCACAGGTGATGATCTTGTAACTCAGATGGGTCTTTCCTAGTAATAGATTATGTTTATTGAGCACTTACTATATGCCAGGCAATTTCCTAAGTACTCCACGTGATTCATACATTTAATGCTTCCAACAATCTTTGGGTAGGAACTATCATTCCCCATTTTGCTGATAAGAAAACAGGCTCAGAGAGGTGAAGTCGAGGCCAGAGATCTATTAAGTGGGGACCCTGGGATGAGAACCCAGGCAGCCTGGCTCCAGAGCCTCCATTCCCAGCCACTGCTCTACACTATGCAGGGTCCTACAGCACTTGAACCCAGGACCCAGTGTGCTCCACGCCCGATCCCAGGATTTTCTCTCTCCACTGAACACCCTGCTGCCATAGCAACGGGACACAGCAACAGGGTCTTCTCCTGGATCCTAGTACATTTTCACGGTGGCCCTCGAGCCCACCTTTGCTTTCCGATCCCTGGGGCGATCAGAAAGCGAGGCCTCCCCTCAGCCAGCCAATGAGCAAAATGAAGCTATTTTGAAAGCACCCCAGCTCAGTGCAGGCAGGCAGCCCCTCTTCTGCTGCTGCATCCTTTGTGCCCATCCCCCACCTCACCCCTTACCTTAAACGTAAAGCCAGAGGCCCATCCAGGCTGCCAGGATCCGAGGAAGCCAGAAACCTCCTCTGTGGTAGGAGAGGACTGCAGGCTGGGAAGCATTCCTCCTGAAATCCGCTCAATAATAACGAGGCCGTCTCACGGGCGAGTGATGGCATCTATCGGTGCCTTCTGTATGCACCACATTGGTCCTTCCCTAATGTTCTTGACCTTGACAAATCACTTGGTCCTTTGGTGACTCATTGTTCTCATCTCTAAAGTGGGCTAATAATAGCAGCAAGAACTAAATTAGAGGATGTAGGTTTAAACATTTTTTTGGATAAAGCACTCCATGCTTGCAAGTGCAACATACACACACACACACACACACACACACACACACACACACACACACACACACACACACACACACACACACACACACACACACACACACACACACACACCCGCAGGCTGAGTTGGTCATTTAGATGTGGATTTAATTGTGTCCCCATCCTTATCCCTATACCCATAGCCCAATAAAAAGAAAAAAATCCAGGCGAGTTATCTATCTCTGATCTCTGGATCTACAATATATTAACTCTAAGGTTATACCAGCCACTCCGGCTGCAGGGTCTTTGGCATTTGGCAATCTTTGCCCTGGGAGAGACTGCTACATAGCCTGAGGCCCTCAGGGGGATGCTGCCAGATGTAGAGGGAATTCGCAATGTACACTGTTCATGAGTTGTATAAATGCATGTGGTACTTGGTGTAATGGAATGGGGTGTATGGACACCTGAGTCATGGTCCTGCCTCTAACTTCCCTTTCCCCAAACCTCCGTTCCCTCATCTGTAAAATGGGGTGTGGGAGGAGGTCCCAGGCCCCTTCCAGTGTAACATTCTGTTTCAGGCTTTACTTCCTTTGCACGTTTGCCCTGTTCCTTTCCCCAGTCGTCAGGTTCTTCCTCTTCTGGGCTCTTCCCGCTCCCTTTTTGTGGTTAGTCTGGCCCCGTCGCTTCTTGCTCAGAGACCTGTTCTGTTATTCCAGGAAGTGCCACGAGGGGGAGACCTCCTTTGGAAGTCCTGGGGTCAGGAAGGAAGCCAACTCAAGTGCAAGGCTAGGGAGGGAGTCAGCCAGTCCCAAGGGGCTCCAAGATCCAGACTGAAATGGAAAGTTGGGAGACCAAGGGAGGGGGTTCTAAGCTACAGAGACCATACTCCAAGCTCTTGAAGGACTGAGACCTTGCTTTGTGTTCATTCTTGTCCCTCTGTCATACACTTTTAAGTGCATATGGTGAGATTATCTCATTTGACCCTCAGTGTAATCCATGAGTCATGTGGTGCAGGTGGAATTATCTATTGCCTCCACAGTTGGGAGAACTAAAGCTCAGAGAGGTTCCAGGCTCACCCAGGGTCACACAGCCAACCTGGACCAGAGCTGTTGATGGCCCTAGTGTCCTGACCACTGGCCTGGGTCTCACTCTGCATGTCCCTGCTTCCTACAGGGTCTTGCCCCAGGCTGGACACATGGGGTACCTTCAGGGATGCTTCTTGAATGAATGAGTGGGCCCCCTGGACTAGGCTGCAACCTCCGTAGCATAAACCTCCTCTGCCTTGCCCTGGTGGCACATGCACAGAGCAAGTTGACAGCTTGGTTCCCCTTTCTACCCCTCACTCTCACCTTCCCAAATCATAGCGTCCTTACCACATCACTCCCATGATCAGGAAGTACTGGCACTACAGTCATGCCCTTGACAAAAGCCCTGCTCTCCTTTCTTTATCTTTCAAATCTTGCTCAGGTGTGTTGCCTCCTCCAGAAGGCCTCCTTTGACATCCCCTCCACCGTGGGAAGAGTTGGGATCATTTCCCTGCCTACCCCCCAAATAAGTTTCCTGATTATAACACATCAATCATTGCTTAAAAATTATTAGATACTGGGACTTCCCTGGTGGTGCAGTGGTTAAGAATCCGCCTGACAATGCAGGGGACGTGGTTCGAGCCCTGGTCCGGGAAGATCCCACATGCCGCAGAGCCACTAAGCTCGTGTGCCACAACTCCTGAGCCTGCGCTCTAGAGCCCGCGTGCCACAACTACTGAAGCCCACGCGCCTCGAGCCCATGCTCTGCAACAAAGAGAAGCCACCACAATGAGAAGCCCGTGCACCGCAACAAAGAATAGTGCCCGCTCACCACAACTAGAGAAAGCCCACGCAGCAGTGAAGACCGAACACAGCCAAAAATAAATAAATATTTATATATATTAAAAATTATTAGATACTAGTCTGAGCTTCCCCAGAGAGAGAACTGAGTCTTATTCATCTTGGACTCCCACTACCTATCAGGAGCTCAGCTCAGCCATCAAAGGCTAATCTTGGGTACTGCTCCCTTCTCCCCTCTACAGCAGTGCCTCTGCCCTGGGCACCCTTGTGTAAAGGCATTTGAAGCCTATTTGGCCTGAACGAATGAATGATTGATTAGCACACCCCTCACCTCTCACCTCTCCTGACCCCTCAAGTATCAGGAAAGGTGACAATTTCAGATTTCTGAAGCTCCTTCAGAACCCTCCTCAGCCCACCTTCAGCTCCTCTAAACCACCAGTCCTCCATTCCTCATGGGGATATACACCGGCATCCCCCAGGCCCAGCTGGAGTCCCCCACAGGACTCTCAAAGCTGAGGGGACTTTCACTGGATCCAACTCACTTGTGCAGGTGAGAAAAGTAAGGCCCAGGAAAGGAAGATGACTAGGTCATTCCTTCATTTATTCATTCATTCAACAAATATTTACTGAGTGCCCACTATGTGTGAAGCTCTGTTCTCAGGCGGAGACTCTTTAAAAAGCCTCTGCCTTCACAGCATCTACAATCTAGTGGGAGGAGATAGACAAACAAATTAGCAGGTAAATATGTAGCATATGTTAGATGGTGATAAAAGTTACTGAGATGTGTAAAGCAGAGGAAGGGAGATGGGGAGGCTGTGTGTATTGGTGGGAGGTAGAAAAAGCCTTAACAAAGTGAGCAAGAAAGCACTATAGGAATCTGGGAAAAGATTATTCCAGGCAAAGGGAATAGTAAGTGCAAAGGCCCTGAGGCAGAAGTGTGCTGTCCTGCCTGTAGAACAGTGAGAAGGCCAGTGTGACTGGAGTAGAGTGAGGGGGAGAGGAGTGGGAGGGAAGGGCAGAGTGGTGATCAGATCATCTAGGGTCTTGGAAGGACCCTTTTCTCTGAGTGAGATGTGCAGCCATTAGGTTTTTGAGCAGAAGAGGGACAGGATCTGACTTTGGTTTTAAAAAGATAACCCTGGCTGCTCTGTTGAGAACAGACTAAGGAGGACAAGGGATGCAGAGTGACAAGTTAAGAGGTGTTGTAATATTCCAGGCAAGAGAAGATGGTGGGTCGGAACAGGGGGGTAAATGGGGAAGTGGTGAAGGGTAGCAGAATCTGGACATATTTTGAAGGCAAAGTGAACAAGATTCCCTAAAGCATTTGGATGAATGATGACAGAAAAAGAGAGGGGTTGAAAATAACTCTAAGATTTTCTTTCTGAGCAACTGGAAAGATGAAGTTGCCCTTTTCGGAGATGAAGAAGACAGAAAGGAGCAGGTCTGGGGGGAGAAGATCAGAATTTCAAAGTTGGACAAGTTTTGTTTGAGATGCCTGCTACACGTTCAGGTGGAGACAGGAAACAGGACTGACAGGTCGGCAGATCAGGAGAGAGGTTATGAGAGAGCTAAGAGAACAAAAACAAAATCTCACGCCTCCTGACTTTCCACAGTACAGAAAAGACTCTCCCGTGGCTTGGAGAAGTTAAAATACCTGCTCTCAAAACCGAAGGCGCAAAGAGAGGAAATACGGTAACCCTGAGCGCACGCCCCCAGCCCCAGCCGTCCCAAAGCACCAAGCGAGAGCAGGTCGAGGGGAGGGGGCTGGCTATCCTGGGGCACTTGGGCGAGGCCCGAGGGGGCCAGGGCTCCGCACACACGCCTCAGGGGCGGGGCGGGGGCTGCTCGGACTCGGGGGCGGATCTTCCCCGAGGTCTGGGTTTCTTCTCCCGGCAACGGTCTTGACTCGTTTCCTTGAGTCACCGTCAGATATTTATTTAACCTCGTAGTTCAGCCTCCCTGGGGCCGGCAGGAGGGATGGAGGCAGGGCGGGAGAGGCTGGCGGAGATGGGGAGCAAGCGGGGAAACATTTTCTTCCCTCTGCACAGGCCGCGGCTGCCTCGTTCACTCGTGGGGTCCCACCTTGGGCCCCCAGACCTCCGGGGGATCTGCCAGCCCCTTGGAGTTACGGGAATTCAGGAATCACGCTAGTCCACCGCTATCGATTTAAGAACGGAGGAAACCTGGGGAGGGGTAGTAACTAGTCCAAGGTCCTACAGTGAGTCCGAGGTCGTGCCAGGCTGCCAGTCTCTGGGATCCTTCAAATGAGCACCCGAGGCCCCGCGGTGCCAGGGGAGCCGACAGACCTGAGTTCTGACCAGCCTCCTGACTTTGGGCGAGACACTTCCTCTCAGCGTGCCTCCGCTTCTCGGTCTGTAAAAAGGGAGTCATCACTCTTACACCCCCTTCCCTGACTTGTCGAGGGACAAATAATGTTTTAAAAATGCCAGCTGCCATTTGCCGAGCGAGGCTGGCACTGTCCTGGGCGTCTCGACGGGGCCTACTCGTCTCCAGCTCTGCACACTCCGCCACTGGTCTAGCCAGTGAGGATGAGGGGCTAGAGAGAGGGGCGCGGGGAGGCCCGAACCCAGCTCTCAGGCCAGCAAGGAGCCCCCCACCCCCCAAGCCACGGCGCCCGCCACTGGCCTAGGGATCAGTGCTGGGGGCACTAGGGGAGGGGAAGCTGGAGGCTGAGACGGAGCGGAAGTCCCCGCTCGGAGGCCCCACTTCCCCTCCCCCCGACCGGCCCCGGGGCAGGTGAAGAGGGGACCGGGCTCCGCTCCAGGTGGCGGGGCAGCGACGGGGGTGGGGAAAGGCAACAATAGCACTTTTATTTGGGACTGTTTGGTTCTGAGCGGGTGGGCGGAGGAGGGGGAGGCCGACGGGACTGCGGGGAGAGGGGTGGTGAGCGGCATCTGGCGACACACCTGCCCCTTCTTAACCCTTGCGTGCTGGGGCCGGGCGCTCCGCGGGGAAGGCGGGCGGACGACGGGGGACGAGACCCCGGCAGGGAGTGCGCGGCTGCCAGGACGGCCAGCCTCCCGGGGTCCCGGGCCAGGCCCTGCGGGCTCGGGGAGCGCAGGGACGGGGACCCGTGGCGGGACAGCGGGGAGGTCCCGGTGCTCTGGACTGTGCCATCGACCGGCATTGGCCTCGCGCGCAGCCCGCGGCTCCGGCGTCGGCCTCCAGCGCGCCAGCACGCCTCGGGCGGGATCGGGAAGGCGAAGGGTGGCTCCAGGGCCTCGGCGCGGATTCCCCGCCGCCCTCGGGCCGTTCCGGGAAGCCGGCCTTCCGGAGGCGGCGCGGCGGCCACGGCCGTGCCAAGGGCGCGGGGCTCGGGCCAGGCCCAGCGGGCGGCTGCCGGGCGGGGGAGCGTAGCGCTCGGCGCGCCCTCTGGCGCTAAACGCTTCCTGGCGCGGCGCTGCAGGTGAGCTGGGCGCCTGGCGCTCCCCACCCGGCCCGGGCCTCGCCGACGCTCCCCACCCGCCGGAGCCCGGGCTGTCGAGCCCCGCGCTGCACCTGCCCGCCCGCGGACCCCGGCCCGCCCGCGGACCCCCACCCCACCTCCCAGCCCCGGGCTGGCGCGCTCGCCCGCCGCACAATCGGAGCTTGTTTGTGGGCGGAGGAGCCGCGCCGGGTGCGGCGGCCCCGCGCCAGCCCACTGATCCCATAAAATATTATTTGTGTTTAAAAATTCCAGTAATTGGCTATGCAGCCGCTTTTTCCGAGCCTTGTGCCAAGCTCAGTAAAATCACAGTCCGGCTACGGTTATTTTCATCATGCAAATTCGCATTTCTGTAAACAGGGTTAAATCCTCAGGAAGAGGTTGGCGGGAACCAGAGAAGAAAAGCAGAGGGTTGTGTTCCCGAGCCTGCGAGTTGGTCAAACTAGGTCTCCATTCCTGTGGTGACCTGGTAATTGGGGAGAGTTATTCAGATAATCCTCCCCAATCTCTTTGCCTTGAGTACCAGTGACTAGACTCTATTGGTTAAAATCCCTGGTTTCCTTAACTTCCCCTTCCCCTTTCCTATCTGAATAACTTAACATCAAATCATGGAATCGTAATTCTTTTCTCCTTTTTTTAAATCACAGGAGCAAACTGAGGCTCAGAGAGGGGAAGGGACTTGCCCAACGTCACACAGCACGTTTGTGCAAGAGCCCGGGCTAGCACATAGATTGCCTGACTGCCCAGCCAGCAGGACCCCTGTAGTGCTGGGAAGAGGGGGAGGCTGGTGCAGGTGCCCAGCGCAGCCAGCATACTGAGCCCCAGGGCCTGGCTCTGGGATGCTGACTCTGGGTACAATAACACCCTCCCTCTCCCAACATACTTCCCATCCCTCAGGAGCCGGGAGCTGCCTGGAGGGGAGGAGGGGGAGGTAGTCCCTGCCAGAGCCTTGGAAACCCTGAGTAATGGACAGGGGAGCCTCTGCCTTGCCCCACCCAGCGATGGCTGCTGTCTGCAGTAGGGAGAACCACACACGTGGGAAGAATGGATTTCTTAAACAGATGCTGAAAGGGAGCCCAGATTCTGAAGCTGGAAGGAGAATTGGGGCTCAGAAAAGAGTAAATAATAGTATACTATTTGTAATATAATATTGTATTATATATATTATTGCTGTATTGTATTGACACTTAATATGTACCAGGCACTACTGCACAGTGTGTCTCATGTAATCCCCACAAGTCTAGCAGGTGGCTATCAATATTATACCAACTTTCCAGACGAAGATACTGAGGCTCTGAGAGATTAAGTCACTTGCCCAAGGTTGCCAGTAAGGAAAGCCCTTTTTCTGGGGATTTTTGTGAATGGAGGACATCTGGGTTTCCTTCACCAACCCCAAGGTTTTCATACCGGCCCAGCCTCGTCCTGCCTCCCTCCATTTACCCCTGCAAACCTTTGTGCAGGCTACCTCCTTACCCTGAATGTTCCTCTTCCCTCCTGTTCTCAGTGTTCTCCATCGCCTCCCCTTCTTCAAACCCTAGGCCCCTCAGCCCCAGAGGCTGAGGAATATCTGCGTAGATAAACTCTGTGCAATGCTGCTCTTAGACCAGCAACTCAGGCAGGTAAAGGAAATCAGGTTATGAAGCTCTTTGCATAAAGACAACAAAATTTCTTTTCCCAAGAAAACTGGCTTTGTGCTTTAGTAGTGACCCCTCCATGCACACACACACACACACACACACACACCAAAAACAGGAGTCTCGGTTGTGGTTCAAAAGAAGGAAAATATTTCTGGTCATTCGGGATTATTTCGCAGCAGAATGGGCAGCCTTGTGAGGCACTGAGCCTCCTGTCACTACAAATGTCTCAGCAGAGGCTGGAGGTTCCCAGCCCAACGGTGCTGCCAAAGAAATTCCTGAATCCTCCTCGGCTTGTTTGCTCGGAAATCGATGCAAAGCTAGGATTCCAGCTACATTACTGTACAAATACAGGTCCTACTTGTAATCAGATTGAATTCAGAGTTAGTGTGTAAGTTTCTCTTCGATCTCTGATTTGAAATACCATCAAGGTGGCCGATATCAATGGGAGAAGGAAGAAGGAACCTCAGGTGGGAGGAAAGCTTCTGGGGGTGAGAAGGGATACGTTGTGGTGGCAGTCCTTGAGAAGTCCATTGTGTTGGGGAGGGGGTCCTTGAGAAGATGGGGCATCCTTGAAAGAGAAAATGGAAAATAGTGTCTAGTGGATTCTAGGGGAGGGAAGGGGTAAGCAGCAGAAGACTCTAGCATGAGGAAGTAGAAGAGAAAGCCAGTACCTAAAGTCCCCAGGGCCTAGCGGGGGTCCCTGGAGGGCTCCCTCCCCCTGGGAGCTCATCACAGCCCTCTAGATTTCCTGCTCAAGTGGGCTCTTGAGTGTGTTGTGTTCACGTGAGGGTCCTTCCTCCTCCCAGCTCTGTGAGGCCTGGACATGGGTTTTGGGGCCCAGGGGTGTATGAAGGATGCCCCTTCCTGCCCATGCCTCTGCCTAACTCAGGGTCCTAACATCCTTCTTCCCAGAGCTCATCACAAGAATTAAGATGTGGGTGACTGCCTCATCCCTCAGGGCAGGAAAGATATCCTTCAATGAGCTGAGGGCCATCTGAGGGGCCGTCTGTAGCACAGGACCTGGGAGAGATTGGGGTACAGTGGACTCCCAGAAAGTCTGCCCAGGCCAGGCTTGGTGAAGCCATGACGGCTTCTTGGGGTGTATTACCTACAAATACGTTGTCCCAATGAGATTTGGAGGCATGGCTGGCACCTTTGAGCTCATTTCTTTTGGGACCTTGAAGCACTGAGAAGGGGCTACCTCTTCCCTCCCAGGCCCCTCTCCCACCCCAGAGAGGGTAGGATGGAGTGGGGTGGGTTCCATAACCTAGATGGGGATGCTACTTATTGCTACTGGGGTTAAAGACCTAATTTTAATGTTTTACGTGATATTGGTATTAAAATTACTTTTTGGAGAGTCCGTATCTTTTTTTGATACATAAGAAATATTTATGGCTGAAGTGGTATGTCTGTAATTTGCCTCAGACATAATATGGGTAGAGATGGGACAAAATTGGCCATGAATTTCTTGTTGTTGAGGCAGAGTGATGGGATACAGAGGGGCTCTTACATTATTCTGTCTAATGTATGTTTGAAACATCTGGAGTAAAGGTTTAAAAATAACAAAACGGCTTCCCCGGTGGCGCAGTGGTTGAGAATCTGCCTGCTAATGCAGGGGACACGGGTTCAAGCCCTGGTCTGGGAGGATCCCACATGCCACGGAGCAGCTAGGCCCGTGAGCCACAACTACTGAGCCTGCGCGTCTGGAGGCTGTGCTCCACAACAAGAGAAGCCGCGATAGTGAGGGGCCCACGCACCGTGATGAAGAGTGGCCCCTGCTTGCCACAACTAGAGAAAGCCCTCGCACAGAAACGAACACCCAACACAGCAAAAATAAATTAATTAATTAAACCACATTAGAGAATGGCTGAAAACACTTTAAAAATAATAATAAAACAAGACTCAGTCCCAGACACCCCATCTGGAAGCTGTTCTTTTTCTTTTTTCTTTTTTTTTTTTTTTGCGGTACGCGGGCTTCTCACTGCTGTGGCCTCTCCCGTTGCGGAGCACAGGCTCCAGACGCGCAGGCTCAGCGGCCATGGCTCACGGGCCCAGCCGCTCCGCGGCACGTGGGATCTTCCCAGACTGGGGCACGAACCCGTGTCCCCTGCATCGGCAGGCGGACTCTCAACCACTGCGCCACCAGGGAAGCCCTGGAAGCTGTTCTTGATTGCTCTCACACCCCCCCTGGTATCTGCTCCTGCTCTGTAGGTGTCTTGGGCCTCTGTTCACAGCCAGCCTGTGGAGACATCCTCGGAGTGGTCACCATTGCAGCATCCTCCCTGTGAGGGTGCTCGGCCTCAGAGAGGGAAGAGCTGCCCCCATCCTCTGTGCCTACGTGCTTTTCTTACCCTGAGTTTACGGATGAGAAAACATAGATTAAGAGAACTTTCCCTCCCGATCCATTTCCCCAACTGTTCACCTCCCATCCACACGGATATCTCAGATGTAATAGAACCAAAACAGAGCTCTGGTGTGCCTCCCCACACCTCCTCCCCCAAGCTTTCCCACTCAGAAAATGGTGCTCACGTCTCCCAGTCAGCCCAAAGCTCAGCCGTCCTCCTTGATTTCTCCCTTCTCCTCACCCTCACCCCTCCTCTCCAACCCATCAGCCAGTCCTGCAGGGTCAAATCCATCCTTTGTCACCACTTTCACTGCTACCCACGAGGCCAGTCCATCTTCCCTCCAGCCTGACCTCTGCTCAGCCTCACTGACCTCCTGCCCCCACCCTCATCCTCACCCACCCCTTCTCAGAGCAGCACCCCTTCTCAGAGGAGCATTAATCCAATGGTGTCACCCTTCTCTTTCCAACGACCCCCAACTGCACATACAAGGAAACTGCAATACCTCACCATGGCCGACAGCATCCTACATACACAGTGTGGCCTTTTGACGGCCTCTCCCCTGCATCTCTTCTCATTCCCCGCTCCCTTCCCTGCTCCCATTTCCTCTGCACGATCTGTCCCTCTGCCTGCTGTGCTTTCCTCAGTTCCTTCTCATCCTGCAGGTTCAACTTCCATGCTATGCTTTTGGGTGACCACATGTCTTAGCCCTTTGTAAATTTTCTTGCAATTCGTTTGCAATTGTTTTATGCACCCATTGATTTTCTTATTTTTTTAATTAATTAATTTATTTATTTATGGCTGAGTTGGGTCTTTGTTGCTGCACGCGGGCTTTCTCTAGTTGCAGTGAGCAGGGGCCACTCTTCGTTGCAGTACCCAGGCTTCTCATTGCAGTGACTTCTCTTGTTGTGCAGAGCATGGGCTCTAGGTGTGCAGGCTCCAGTAGTTGTGGCACGCGGGCTTGGTAGTTGTGGCTCTTGGGCTCTAGAGTGCAGGCTCAGTAGTTGTGGCACACGAGCCTAGTTGCTCCGTGGCATGTGGGATCTTCCCAGCCCAGGGCTCGAACCTGTGTCCCCTGCATTGGTAGGCGGATTCTTAACCACTGCGCCACCAGGGAAGCCCTGATTTTCTTTTTGTCTGTGTCACTCCACTAAAATGTAAGCACTATGAGGGCAGGAAACGTGACGATCTGCTCAGCACAATTGGTCCAGCATTGGCCTTGGCACACAAAAGGTGTTCAAAAGTTCTGCACTGGATCAATAAATGAATCCTTGTCTACCCTCCATTATTCCTAAACAGCCAAGGCAGCCACAGGAACTCGGTAACGATGTTGCAGGCCATTTA
The DNA here is from genome assembly GCF_963455315.2 of Globicephala melas. Lineage (NCBI taxonomy): Eukaryota > Metazoa > Chordata > Mammalia > Artiodactyla > Delphinidae > Globicephala > Globicephala melas. The sequence continues at coordinate 69,915,438 of NC_083324.2, forward strand.
GTTACCATCTTGATCCATCCCTGAACCTTTCCAGACTTTCTGAGAGGCCTCAGCGCCAGGGCTTTCTTTGAGCCTGCTCTAGGCTGCCTGCCATCTGGCCACCTCGGCCTTCTCTCCCGCTTCTGCCCTCCCCAGGCACACCCTCACCCCCACGCGCACACACACACACACACACACACTCACTCACCAACAAGCCTGGAATAAAGCTTCATTTCTAAAACACCTACTGCAGGCCAGGTGCAGCTAGTCCTCCCAACCAGCTCCAGAGGACGGATTAAAAAATGATTAGAAGGCTTCCCTGGCGGCACAGTGGTTGGGAGTCCGCCTGCCGATGCAGGGGACGCGGGTTCGTGCCCCAGTCCAGGAAGATCCCACGTGCTGCGGAGCGGCTGGGCCCGTGAGCCATGGCCGCTGAGCCTGCGCGTCCGGAGCCTGTGCTCCGCAACGGGAGAGGCCACAACAGTGTACCGCAAAAAAAAAAAAAAAAAAAAAAATGATTAGAATCTTTCCCAAAGGAAAAGACATGGCCCAAAGAGGCTAAATCATTTGCCCAAGACCACACTAGTGAGCAGTAAAAGATGCATTTAAATCCAGGACAATCTGATTTGCTTCAACGTTCCCGGCTAGCGAGCAGGGCTGTGAGAAGGGTTTAAACCCTCCCTGTAGCCTGCTCATGCCTCCTTCGACACCCCGTCTTGCCCTTCAGCCCCGGGGTTCCACCAGCAGAAGAAGGTAAGAATTCAGGACCCCAAAAGTTAGAAATCCTGGGAGGGTAAGGGCAGGGTGATGGTGTGGGGGCATGTGAGGTTTGGTCTTGGGTAGGAACAGAGCTCTGGCTTCAGGGGGGCCTGTGAAAGGAGGGGTGGTAAAAGGGAAAGACGGCCAGAGAGGTTGATGGGAGGTCTAAGCGCCCCAGTTCTGAATGCGTCTGTCTCCTTGCATCGCCCGTCACACAGCTCTGCTCAGGAGGATGGAGGTTTGCCACCTTCGCTTGGGCAGGGCAGGGAGGGGACCCTTACTCACTCTTTGACCTACCTGCCTGTAGTCCTCCCACAGCCCACCTGATAGGCCAAAGTCTCCCTGGAGCTGAGGAGAGAAGAGGAGGGGCAGGTGGGATGGAGGTGCTCTGCTCAGCTTTGGGAGAGAAGGCGGGGTGAGCGGGGCCCCGCAGCCAGGAAGGAGGGAAGCAGGACGGGGCAGCAAACTAGGGGTGAGAAGCCTGGGCTGGCGGAGGCCTGGTCCCTCTGCCTGTCCCGTGAGGAGGGGCTCTGGTGGGGGGGAGAGAGCAGAGGCCCAGGGGGACAGCTGTCAGAAGTGCCTCTCCCATGCAGTTCAGCCCAGCCTGGGAAGGGAAGTGGGGAAGGGGCCCTGTCACCAGGAGACCCTTTGTACTGCCAGCTTCTAGCAGCAGAAATAGCCCCTCTCTAATCCTCAGCCTCCCACTCTCAGACCCGATAGGAATTCACCCCCCTCCCTGGGCCCCAGGCCTGTAGGGTGGGGCAGTAGGAGCTGTGGGCCACCCCGACACGGGCCACCCGGAGTATCAGCAGACTCTTGCCCCAACTTCAGACCCTGGTCCCATTCCAGCCTGGGAGAGGAGTGCCAGGGATCAAAGGGCTAGGTCGGGCTGGTCCCTGGCATCCCTGAGAGCCCTTCCTGCCGCTAGGCCCCTCCCCTGCCCCATGGATGGGTTTATCATCCCATGCCAACCCCTTCTGTGCTCCTCTCTCCTTCCTTTTCCACACACCCTCTTCCCACACGCATGAAGGGGAAGGTCATGGACACTGGGCTCAGAAAAACTCTGTTCAAATCCTGACCTTGCTTCTAAGTAGCTCTGTGGCCTTCAGCAAGTCGCTTAGCCTCTCAGAGCCTCAGTTTCCCTGTGTCTAAAATGTCATCTCTAAAAATCATGAACGTAGGAGCTAGACTGACCTCATGATGTCTTAGGGAAGACGCAGAGACAGGATGTCTGGGAAGCCAAAAGCACCTCACAGCATTCTCTGCAGGGCTCTTTTCCAGGGAGGGGAAGCCCTGGCGAACTTCCTGGAGGTGGCTGAGGGGCCAGCAGGGGTCGCTGTGAGTGCGCAGGCCCACCGGGACCTTCCTGGGGCCGTGGGGAGGGGGTGCCGGTGTGGAGAGGGCAATGGAGCGTCTGTGAACTGACACCCACCCACCCCCAAACACGCACCTCCCATCCTGTCTCCTGTTCCTCTCAGCCCAGGGCAAGACTCGGGCCGCACCTCCCGGCTCTCTCCGCCCCCCAGGCCCCCCTGACCCACCCCAGGGTGGGCTGGTCTCCCCTTGGGGGGCCGGGGCCAAGAATGGGCGCGTCAACTGGGGCAAATTAACACGTAGGAAAACACCCCGGCACCTGGAGAAACAGGAGCTGGGGCCGGGGGAGGGCGGCCAGAGCCTTGGAAGTCAGAACCCGAACGGAGCGATAATTCACCCGAGTGTCCGAGGCCTCCCGCCCGCTCCCCACCCCCGCCGCTCAGCCTCCGGTTTCAAAGGCGGACAAACAGCACACTGTGCTGGTCCCGGCTCCCTCGCTAAATCTTCCTGTCTTCAACTTCTGGTAACTTGAGCCAGCGGAGCTGACCCTCTCTCGGGGGCCTGATGGGTACTGGGAGAGGGGGGAAGGCAGTGGGAGGAGGGGGGAGGGGAAGAAGGCGAGGAGGAGAGGGGAGGAGAGGGGGAGGGGGTGGAGGATGCCGACCAGTCCCGCTGGGGCCTCAGCCCTCACCCATTCCTTCTGGATGGGCAACCTCTGGGCCCCCACCTCCGGCCAGCTGCCCCCATCCTTCCACTTTGGGACGGCTGTGGGGGGGGGGGCAGATGTTGCTTTAGAGTAAGCCTTTGCTTTCACATACACTGCAAGTTCGGCCTGTGTTTGCGATTCTAGATGCTTCTGAGCAGTGAGCAGAGTGTGAGTCTGTGTGTGAGAGGGGATGGGGGAGGCTGTTGTGAGCTCACACCTCAGCATGTGGAAAGGTCATTTTTGTGCTTGAGTTGGGAACAGAGATGGGAAAGACCAAGGAGTTCCCTCCCCTCCCCTCCCCCTCCCCTCCCTCCCCTCCCCCTCCCTCCCCTCCCTCCCTCCCCCTCTCCCCTCCCCTCCCCTCCCCCTCCCCTCCTCCCTCCTCCCCTCCCCCCTCCCCTCCCCTCCCCCTCCCTCCCCCTCCCCCTCCCCCTCCCCCTCCCCCTCCCCTCCCCCTCCCCTCCGCCTCCCCCTCCCCTCCGCCTCCCCCTCCCTCCTCCCCCCCCTCCCCTCCTCCCCTCCTCCCCCTCCCCTCCTCCCCTCCCCCTCCCCTCCCCCCTCCCCCTCCCCTCCCTCCCTCCCCCTCCTCCTCCTTTCACCCCTAGGGGAAAGTGAAGTAACCCAGGAAGAGCCTCCCACAGCCACTCGTGACCCGAGGCAGGGTTGAAGGCGTTGCTGCCTGCCCAGAGTCCTCCATGGCTCTTTGAACAAGTGAGCATGCCTGGGAGTTTGGCCTTGTGGAAGCAATCGTGGGGAAGCCCTATCCCCTCTTTGAGTGGGGGCGGGGGTGTTCACCTGCAGAGGTGTGCCTCGCCCCCTCCCGTTGGGATTTCCAGCGGGAGGGCCTATTTCAAGGCCCAGGGTGGAGTGGGTTCTCAAAGCACAGGGGAGCCGGAGGCTTCCGGGAAGAGCTGAGGACATTTAATTAAGAAGGCGCAGACTGGATGGGGAAAGGGTCAAGATTTGATTGATGGGGGCAAGGGTAAGAACAGAGGTGAAGGGCAGGGCTAGGGCTGCAGTTGAATCAGGGGTCAGAGAGTAAGAGTGAGATTTGAGAGTCAAGAAATAGTTAGGGGGGAGGGTTCATGTAGTGGCAGGCCTAACTGGAGGGGTGGACCTAGAGTTGGCGTTAGGATTCAGAGTAGGGAACCGTGCTGGGACAAGGCACGATGGTAAGCACAGAGTTCATTCATGCCGTTACCAACCAACAAACATTAATTGAGCATCTCCCATATGCCAGGTACTGTTCTACTTGCTGGAAATATATAGCAAAACACAAAACTCTGCCCCCTCCGAGGTTACGTGCCAGTGGTGGAGGCAGATAATAAAATTAAAAAGTGGGTAAATCATATGTGAGATGGTGGTAAAAGCTTCAGAAACAAAGCTGGGAAAGGGGACAGGGAGTGATGGGGCACATCTTGCAATTTTTAATATGGTCTCACTGAGAAGGTGACGTTTGTGTCAAAACCTCCAGGAGGCAGGGAAGCAAGCCAAGCAGATATCTTGGTGAAGAGCATTCTAAGCAGAGGGAACAGCAAACGCACAGTCTCTGCCGTGTAAAGTACACCCGGCACGTTCAGTTCAAGGAACAGCAGAGATAGTGAGGCTGGAAGTTGGGGGGGGGTGTAGAGTGCGGGGGAACAGGAGCGAGGAGGCGAGAATGGCGAGAGGCTGGGGTCAGGCTTAGATCAGAGTCGGGGTCTGTGTCAGCTCTGTCTTCTCCCTCTGAGTAATGGGCAGAGGACAGCATGTAGGCAGGGGCCAGCGCGGAGGAAACGATGAAGGTGGGAGACAGCGGTGGGGGGCCCGTGACGCCAGCCCGCCCCTGGGAACTCCAGGCCAGGAGAGCCTCTGCTTGGGCTGGGGCATCTGACTTAAGGGCCCTCCTAGTCTTATCCAGTATCTCCCCTCCACAGCGTGAGACACCGCTTCACTTGGAGCTTGTCTTCAAGAACTTTGTCACCCACCCTCCATTTGTTTGCTAATAAAAAGATGGGGGGGGGGCCTGTCTGCCTTCTCCTGATGACTAGCCTTCTCCTCCCCTTCTCCCCTGCCTGCCTCCTCTCCCTCTCCTTTCTCTCCCTGAGAGCTGATGCAGTTAATTGGAGCGTCTTGGAAGTGCACATTAACACACAGAGCGCCAAGGAGACGTCTTGGCAGCGAAATATCATTATCACTTCTTGAGCTCCAGCCAAAATCCCCTCGCGGTCAAAACACAATTCTTTAAACTAAACAATTAAGATTTGTGCAAGTGTGGCTGCCATGAGGTATCAGGCTGGGAGCGGTTGCCCCTGCCAGTGTCAGCAGAAGTTAGCAACCTGCTCTGTGCTCCGAGCCAGGTGATGGGCTGGGCGTCTCCCGGGAAGGAGGATAACAGCAGGCCCAGTGGAGGCCTGGCCGCCAGGAACAACCTGCCCCCATCCTTAGAAGCATGAGGATTTTGAAATGCCAGACCCCCAACCCCTTTCATTCCCTGCTCTTACCAGCCGATCTGCAGAAGCCCCAGGCCCTAGAATGAAGATCACTGGACGCCACAGCGCCCCTTGTGCCTGGGGCTGGAAGTGCTCGAAGTCACAGGTTAAGTTTCCCTGATTCCTGGTGCACTGTGCCCCCTTCCTAGAGCCCAGGTTCATGCCCACCCCCTCCAGCTCAGCCCTCTGACACTAGTCACACACAGGGCCATGCACACCACACAGCCGAGTTTGGAGCAGAGAGATGCTGGACCACCACTCCAGCTCTGCCCCATAATGTGTAGTTTCCACCCTGCCCAGCCCTCAGTGAGGACCCTGAGTATGTTCATGGGGTGAAATCTAGGCTACGAATCTCACTGATGTGTTGCAGAGTAACTGCCTCTCTCTGGACCTCAGTTCCCATTTCTATGCCATACAATTTAGGCCTGATGTTGAAGATTCTTCAAGTTCAAGAATGCTTTATACATTCTTTGGTTTTCTGTACCAATTGCAAGGGCCACGGAGGTGCTCAGATAGCAGGCTCAGAGAGCCCTCTCCTTCCACGCGCGGAAAAGTTCCTCTTGTGCTGTGCATCTCAGCGAACGAGTTCAATCAGATGCTTGCCATGCCCTGGGCACGGGAAGTCAGGAAACCAGAGGCGGTCCCTCTGTCTCCAGCTATTTTGAAATGTCTCTCTCCAGACTACCAAGGAAGCTTGGGTCTGTTGAAGCCTGACAGCCTGGGTTCAATCCAAGCTCCCTACTCACTAGCTATGTGACCTTGGGCAAGATGCTGAACCTATGCCACAGTTTCCTCATCTGTAAAGTGGGGTTAACAACAGAACCCACCTCTTAGGGTTGATAGATGAAATGAGATAAAATATGGAAACCAGAACAGTGCCTGTGTCATAGAAAGCACTCAATGAATAGTAGCTATTATTATTTCTGTGGCTTTTCTAGTGGGAAACTATGGCAGCTTGGCTCTAAAGATGGCATCTCAATTAACGATGCTTCTCTGCATTCATACTCTTCTTTTTTTTTTTTTATAAATTTATTTATTTATTTATTTATTGGCTGCATTGGGTCTTTGTTGCTGTGCGCGGGCTTTCTCTAGTTGCAGTGAGCGGGGGCTACTCTTTGTTGCAGTGCGCAGGCTTCTCATTGCGGTGGCTTCTCTTGTTGCAGAGCACAGGCTCTACGTGTGCGGGCTTCAGTAGTTGTGGCTCACGGGCTGTAGAGCACAGGCTCAGTAGTTGCGGCGCATGGGCTTAGTTGCTCCGCAGCATGTGGGATCTTCCCGGACCAGGGCTCGAACCCGTGTCCACTGCATTGGCAGGCGGATTCTTAATCACTGCGCCACCAGGGAAGTCCCTCTGCATTCATACTCTTGCATAGACCCCTGTCATATTAAATCTGGGACAGCCCAGGGTAACCAATAGTATATGGCAAAAGTGACTTCCAAGGCAAGCCAGAAAAAGCTTTTTTGCCTGGGCCTCTTGACAGGTTCACTGTCGGGCACCATGTAAGAAGTCCAACTCCCCTTAGCTGTGAGGAAGCCCACAGCTGTGGGGAAGCCCAAGCTAGCCACATGGAGTGGCCACAAGGAGAAAGAAAAGATGTGTCTGGCCAAGCACGCAGCTGAGATGCCAGACAGCTTGGACATCCCCCTGCCCAGTCTTCAGATGACCCCAGTCCCAGCTGCCACCTGATTAAACCCCACAGTTAACCCCAAGCAAGAACCGTCCCACTGAGCCCAGTCAGCCCATGGAACTATGACAGATAAAAAAATAAATCTTCATTTTAAGCAACTGAGTTTTGAGGTGGTTTGTTCCACAAGAACGGACCTTGTAGTCAGGTTGGGTCAGAGTTGGAAGGAGCCCTGGTGATCTTAATTTGAATCAAATCCCAATCAAATTAATTTGTCACTTGCCTTCCCTTAACCTCACAATGGTTTTGTGTCATGTTTGAGTAAAATCCAAAGTGCGCCCTAAGGCCTAGCAACCCTACATGTCCCCCACTCTCCCTGGGACCTCGTCTCCCGTCACTTTTTTCTTCCCTTCCTCTGCTCCAAAGGACTCAGGCCCCCTAGTCATTCCTTGAACACACCAAATAGACTCCTGCCTTAGGGCCTTTGCTAGTGCTGGCCCCTCTGCTGGGAGCTCTTTTCCCCCTCATTTTCTCACAGCTCGCTCCTTCACTTTATGCAGGTCCCTGATCAAAGGTCAAGCCCTTTGTGGGGTGGGGTTCTTTCCTGAAATAGCGACCCCCCCCCAGTCCTTCCAATATCCCTTTCTCTCCCCTTCCCTGCTTTATTTTTCCTCAGGTTACTTGTTGCTACCTGCTGTAATAGTACACATTTATTTATGCATTCATGTACTGTCTCTCCCTTCCACTAGAATGTAAGCTCCATGAGGGTAGGAATTTTGTTTCTCTGTTGACCACGGAGCTCTGGGACCTGGAACAGGGCCTGACGCATAGTAGGTCTCAAGCAACACTTGTAGGATAAATGAAACTTTTCTGTCCCGGGGAAGGGAACCGAGGCCTAGAGATGGGACAGGGACTTGCCCAAGGTCACACAGCTCCCCAGCCTGATCCTGGCCCAGGGCCCTCCCTCCCCAGTTGCCTTCATGCACACCTGCATCCCCCAAAGGGCCCCTTCTCTCCTTTGCCTACCAAGCAGCAGCGGCCACTCCCCTCTGTCACTCAGGGGGGCCAATAGCCCTCAGCTCCTTTAGTTGTTTCTGTCAAACAGCATTTACAATAAACTTTGTTTGAACTTTTGTCTAAGTGATAATAATAATAACACAATAATTATATGGAGTGTAACATACAGCCAGCTGTATTTAATTAAAGCTGTAATTTCACTAAGGGTTTCTGGAAACAGAGTAAACCGCAAGAGTTGTACCACCCGTACCCCTCATTGGGGATTACAGCTGCTCAGGAGCGGGGTGGCTGGAGCAGAGGCCCCAGAAGCCAGAGGCCACCAACAGGGTCCAGCTTCCGGAGTCTGCATGCTCCCATCTTGGAGCCACGCAGAGGTGGGTCTGCGGTGGCCTCGGGCCAAAGACTGAGTCTGGAACTGCTCAGAACATGTGTGCGGATTTCTTCTGGCCCTTGCTGGCTCATGAGAAAGTAGTTTCTCTCAAGACTCTGGAAGAGAGGGCTCGAGAGCCAGAAAGACACAAAACAGGAGCAGGGAAGATGGCTCGGAAGGCCGGAAGCCCGGGGTAGGGGAGAAAGGGAAGGAGTTAGTGCCAGCTGAGGGAGGGCAGGCCGGGCGCGGATTCAGTCAGCGAAATTTTGCTCAGTGCATGTCGTGTGCCCAGCACTATGCGGGGTTAAGGAGACTTGGCTTTTGTTCTGCTGAGAGTTTGGGAGACAGCCTTTTATACCAACCACAAGAGGAGCCCTCCAAGAGAGGATTGGGTAGCCTAGTGGCTAAGAGCCCTGGCTCTGGGGCCAGAGTATGCATGTTTAAATCCTAGCTCTGCCCTTCTAGGCTGGGTTCGCCTTTTCACCTCTCTGTGCCTTTCTTTTTTCATCTGTAAAATGGGGATAATCATATCTACTTCAGAGGGTTATTATGAGGGTAAAATGGGTGAATCCCCATGTGGAGTGCTTAAGACAATGGGACAGTGGGTCAATAAGTGTTAGCTATTATCCTTGGATATTCTGGGAGCACAGAAAGAGGAGGAATCGTTCTGAACTGGAAATAGGGTGACCAGCCATCCTGGCTTGGTTGTGGAAACATTCCCTGCTAAAACCAGGACAGTCACAGGAAAAATGGCCCATTGGCCACACTACCTGGAATGCCAGAGCTGGATCTCAGAGAGTAGGCGACGTCTGAGCCAGGCATGCACTAAGGATGACGGGGACTTAGCTCAGCGGAAAGCAAAGAATACATGGAAAGGTAGGGAACCGGGGTTCAGGCCCAGATCAGTCGTGAGCTCCCTATGCGACCCTGGGCTAGTCACACCCCTTCCCAGAGACTCAGTTGTCCCATCTATAGCCTAAGATGGGACTGATTGCTCTCAGGGTCTCCTTGGAGGTCTGCTATCGGAGGAGACGGGGACTGCAGGAAGGACCTGGTGGGAGAGCCTCCTGGGTCACCACACCTGCCCCAGGCGTGAGCACGCACACGCACACGCACACACACCTACACACAACAGTAGGGCAAGGTGAGTGGTCAGCCTCACGGGATAAAGGAGACACTTGACCACATATGAAACCCCCTCTGTGGGGCCTGTAGCACGCCGGATCGGTAGGCTTAACTGGAGAGTCGGTTTTAATCGTCTAAAGAGGCTGGCTGCTGAGGGCGGGGTTGAGCGAGAAGGTCTCTGAAGAGATGCAGAAATATTCCTGGGTGTCAAAGTTAATGTTCCAGGCCGCAGGTAAAACTGGCTTCTTATCAGCCAGCGCGCTCGGCTGCGCGAAAGGAGGGGACAGCTGGGGTCCCCTCATCCTCAGAGTGGAGGGGCTTGGTGGTCAGAGGAGGCTGAGCTCCCGTTGTGACCCCGCCCCCTCCATCCCCTGGACTCAAGATGTGCTGCCCGGATGTCAAGCTGCGCCTGGAGCTCTGGACCCCCCCTCCCTCAGTCATTCTGCCACCACCCCCATCCCTCGTTCACTGGCTCTTTTCTCCTCCTTTTCTTCTCCCACAGCGTTCTTTCCACCTGTCTGCCTCCTCCACCCCGTCTCTCCTGCATGCGCCTGCATCGTTGACTGTTTCTGTCTGTCTGTCCTGCTGCAGTCTGTCCCCTGAGGCCAGGACAAGAGGCAGAAGGCCTGGCGCGCTGCTTGGGAAGAACACGTGTGTACCGCACATTCACGCATCCCCGTGCAACTCTGCACAAACAGGTGCGGGTGGGTGGTGGCCTCGCCCCACACCCTGGATGCCTCGTCCATGCCCAAGGCTGCCGTCTGCACCCCTTCATCCACGCTGGGCCCCAAACCCACTGCCGTGTGCCGGCTGCGCCGCGGCTCTGACAGCCCGCTGGTTTAAATATAGAGTTGCGTATGCAAGACAAGGCTAATTTTAGCAGGATTGTGCTGGAAACTTTCTGAGGGCTCTGTTCTCTAGCTGTCTCCCCTGTGCTCATCGCTCGGGGCTGGGAGTCAACCTGCTAGTCCCCTGTCCCTCACCTCCCGCTTCTCCGTCCCAGGCGCCCCTCTCCCCAGCCCAGGACCCCAACGCTGGCCCTGTCCCTTGTCTTCCCAGTGCTCTGTTCCCAGGGGCCTGAGCCCACCCAGTTGCCTGAGGTTCTAAGTCCCTTGGGCCCCCGCTGTGATGCCCAGTCTCTTGGGCAACGTCAAGGCCGGCCAGCCCTGGGGGAAATGATCCATCTAGCAAAATCCTCCTTCCTGCCCCCCCACCCCAGTGACGTGTCCTGTCGGAGCAACACCCCTGATTCACACACTAGGACAGCCTGCAGTCACCGTGTGCCGGCACCATGCTGAGTGCTTTCTAAAGAGTCACTCATTTAATCGTCACAACAACCCTGAAGTAGGCGTGAGAAATAGCCCCATTTTACAGACCAGAACACTGAGGCCCAGAAAAATTCAAGGGACTTGCCCAAGGTCATTCAATATCACTCTCTGGTCACGAAATACATTAATTTTCCCAGGGAGGACATTTGCCTTGTAAATGAGAACCCTGGAAGGAGGAGGTCACATTCAGCAGGAATCACTGTGACAGCAGAAGCTCAAGGACTATGATTCTAGAAGAGCACAGGTCCTTGGAGGCAGGAAAGGGGACGCTTCTTGTCTCTTGTCCTTCCCATGTCCTGTTGTCCCAGCCAGAGGCCTAAGGCAACAGGCCATGCTTCTCCCCCACCAAATCCTGCATTTATTTTTGTTCCTCTCCTGCCGTGCATTTATGGAGCACCGACTGTGTGCCCAGCACTGCTGCAGGTGCGCAGCCGCAAAGATAAAGAAGGCAGAGGGCAGGCCGGGCTCTGAGGTCCTCCTGGCTTAGCTGGTGGCAGGCACAAGCCCGCAGGAAACAATTAGCTGTGCGCTCGTTGGTAAGGATGATAATAGGAGCTGGGAGGACAGAGGAGAGAAAGAGTTGACATCCGGAAGGGACTGCACGCCCCCCCCCCCCGCCCCCTGCAAGAAACTCCAGACGGCATCAACTCTTCCTCCCCGTGCCACTCTTGACTGTTCTCCCCAACAGCTCCAGAAAAATACCTTGTCTCCCCACGGAGCTGTATAACAGCCTGCGTGGTTGTTGTGTTTGAGCTCGAGGACAGGTCCCTGTAATGAGGATTAGAATAGTAATGAGGAAGATGACACGCTGCAGCTAAGAGAGCAGGGGAGCTCAGCGAGCGCAGCCCACCCCGGGTGGCGGAGGGGTGGAATGCTGGCTGCGGGCCGGAGCCCCTGGGCACTGTCTCACTGATCACCATCCCCAGGGCAGAGGGGCAGGCCTGAGGGGCTCTGGCTCACGCCCTGGCACTGGGGGGAAAGAGGGAGCCCCAGGCGGGAGCAGAGGACGCATTTAAGATTGTCCTCCTCTGGCTTCTTTTCCGCCTTCGTTTTTGTCCACAGCACTAATTCCTTCTCATCCACGAAATAAGTTCCTTATTCATTTTTCTTACTGACTAGAGTGAAATCTCCTTGGAGTTTCTCCTGCCGTCTCTCCAGTGACTAGAACAGTGCCTGGAGCTTAGTAGGTGTTCAAGAAAGATGTGTGTGAACCAATAGATGTGGGTTTCCACGTGCTGTGTGGACTCTCCAGACCTATGGGACTGGGGATGGGCTCCCTGGGGCTGAAGTCTGGGGCTGTGCCTGCCTGTGGGAGGAAGTCCACAAGGGGTGTGTGTGTGTGTTTGTGTGTCTGTGAGGTGTGTATGTCCGTAAAGTGTATGTGTGAGAGGTGTATATGGATGTGTCTGAGAGGTGCACACATGTCTCTGTGGGGGAGCATATGTGTGTGTGTGGCAGGGGGGGCTTTCAACCCGGTCACCGACTCCCTGCACACACCCAGGTGCTGGCCTGGGTCCCCTTGGTGCCGACGCTCGAGGAGCGGAGGGGCGCAGGTGTGCGTCTGTGTGCTTAGGTGATGCGCCCCATGTCTCTCTGGAAGATCCCTGCTGATGCCCCCGCCCCCGCCAGGTCTCTGGCACAGACTCCACCAGGGGTGCCCACATCCAATCGTGACCCCCTGGGTGCTGGGGTCACTGTGCCAACTTTTGGAGCAGAGGCTGCCGTCTGCAGGAGGGGACACAGTCCTGGGGGGCATTCCCAAGTGGGTTTCCATGGGCCCCAATGGCAAAGCCAAGGCCCGTGAAAATAACAAAGATGGCTCCGACTTTGAGTAGTGCCTGCTGTGTGCCAGGCATCGTGCCAACAGCCTTCTGATTCTCACAGTTCTGTGGGGTGGGTATTGTTGGACAGATGAGGAAACAGAGGCACTGGGGGAAGAAGTAATGTGTCCAGAGTTGCACAACTGAACTGGGGACAAGGCCCCGGGCACCACTGCTGATGCCTCACATCCCCTTCTCTCCCCACCGCCTGAGGACTTTACCCGGATGAGACAGCGCGCCCTCGCCCTTCCCCGGACCCACACCTCCCTTGTACAGAGGAAGGATGGTGAGGGCGTGAGGGAGCTGCCTGCTTTCTAAGAGTCTTGCGTGTGGGTTTATCACCCAAGCTTTACTGACAGCCGCCCCTGCCCTCGTGCAGCCACCCTGTCATAGGTACAATTGTGTCCCCCGAAAGGCATGTTCAAGTCCAAACCCCTCATACCCGTGAATATAATTTTATTTGAAAATAAGGTCTTTGCAGATTAGTCAAGATCAGATGAGGTCACATTGGATTAGGTGGACCCTTAGTCCAATGACTGGCATCCTTATAAGATGGAAACAACCTCAGACGCAGAGACACACGGGGAGAACCCCATGTGACAGGGGGAGGAGAGGTTGGAGCGATGCCTCCACAGCCGAGGAGCACAAAGGATGGCTGGCAGTTCCTAGAAGCTGGGAGAGCAGCATGGAGCAGATGCTCCCTCAGTCTCCAGACAGAACCAGGCTTGCCTCAGCCTTGATCTCAGACATCTGGTCTTCTGAACCATGAGAGAATAACTTCCTGTTGTTGTAAGCCACCGAGTCTGTGGTAATACGGCAGCCCTAGGAGACAAATCCACCCTCCTGTCCCAGTGCGAAAGGACACGTGTGTACACACACACCCACACACACAGGGTAACTTAAATACATAATTACCGAGACCCACATTTTCACCAGGACACACAAGCCCACGTTGGGCGTCTCCTGTGCACAGGCACTGTGCTCACAGCTACCCCACACCCGGCGGGGCACACGCTTCCCTGCATGTCACTTGATGGCTTTCCCTCCTCTGGGCCCACCAGGAACTCTCAGCGGAAGCCTCGCTGAGGACAGAAACCTACCACACTCCTTCCGGGGCTTCCTCCCTGGTGTCCCCTCAGTTCACTTCCCAGCCTCCAGTCTCCTGCTTCTTTCTTCCCTTCCGTCCTTCCTTCCTTCCTTCCTTCCTTTCTTCCTTCCTTCCATCGTCCCTCCCTCTGCCTCCTTCTCTTCCCCTTTGAGTAAACACAGCCCGGTTGCAAGGCCCTGCCATGTTCTAAGAGCTGCACGTTGCTACCTGTTGCTATGGCGAAGCCTCTTTATCACAAACACTGGGTAAACAGCTGCGGCTGGGAGCCCCTTTCTGCTGGCCAGGGGTTTATTTGGAGAAAGTCAATAAGGAAAAATAAACATTCCTGGCCCTGTGTATATACAGCCTTGGGACTAGTGCTCCACAGAGGCTCGGGTCTGCCAGCTCCCCAGAGGGTCTGGCAGGCTGAGCCCCACCCCTGCCTCTGATCCCAGAATCCTCCATTCTGAGGCGGGGTGGGGGGCCAGGCACCCCAGGACCTCCCTCCAGACTCAGTCAGGTCACTCCTCCACAGGCTGTGTCCACCCTGCCCTAGGCCAAGGCCCCAGCCAAGGGGTCAAGGCTTGAACATCTACTTATCCCTTTTAGGAAAGGGTGTGATGAAACAGACCCTTCCAGGGAAGCTCCCACAGGAGACCAGAATTCCTGGGAAGAGCCAGCCTTCATCTGGCTTGAGTAGGTTTCTCTCTTCTTTGGCATCTTAGTTTCAGTTGAATTCAATGTGTTAAGTGTTTAACACTAGAACCATCCACTCATTCAGCACATATGTATCTAACAGCTATGACTATGTCAAGGGATTGTGCTGGGCTCTACTGGTTCTTGGCCTCAAGGTGCTTACAGACCAGTGGTGAAGACAGAGCATCAGCCATCATCATGAGGCACTTGGCTAAATGTTTGCAGGTGTGTGACGTGCAACACAGGAGACGTGTTGGTGCTGCGGAAGCGTGTAAAGGCACTTTACGTCATGCTCATCCCTATTTCATGCTTTAACTCAGTTCATCCTCAGGACAGTCCTGTGAGGGGATAATATTTTTATTCCCATTTTACAAATGGGGAAGCAACTTACCTAAAGTCAATGAGCGGGACTTCCCTGGTGGCGCAGTGGTTAAGAATCCGCCTGCCAATGCAAGGGACACGGGTTCGAGCCCTGGTCCGGGAAGATCCCACATGCCGCGGAGCAACTAAGCCCGTGCGCCACAACTACTGAGCCCACTCACTGCAGCTACTGAAGCCCTCGCACCTAGAGATCGTGCTCCACAGCAAGAGAAGCCACCGCAATGAGAAGCCCGGGCACCACAACGAAGAGTAGTCCCCGGTCGCTGCAACTAGAGAAAACCCGCACGCAGCAACAAAGACCCAATGTGCCAAAATAAATAAATAAATAAATAAGTCAATTAGGTACAAAGTGGGAAACTCAGGATTTAAACCCAAGAGAGCCAGAGACAAAAGTCCCAGGCTCTAAATCACTGTGTAATTCTGTTAGGCTTGCAGTAGAAGTGCTACAATCCCTACCCTCAAGAAACGCCCTCGTGAAATGTGTCCGTGTCACTGGGGACAGGCAATGACAAGTGGGCTGATGAGGAAAACCAGTCATTCATTCAGAGAACACCAGTGTGACACAGAGGACTTGGAGCCAGAGGCAGGCATTGGGTTGAGCTTTGAAGGATGAGCAGAATTTAGACAGAGGCCAGAGGCAAGGCCAGGGTCTCCCAGGGGCAGACCTGGGGACAGCCTGGCTAGGGTTGGGGACCAGAAAGACCAGCTTTGGAGAAGGAGGAAGAAGCCTGCTACCTTGCTTTTCACTCCAAACCCCTATGTCTCTCTTAGAAACTCACCTCCATCCACAGCACCCCTGCTTTGGGCCAGGACCTCATCCTCTCCCTCCTGCAAATCTAAAGGAGCCCCCTTCCTGGTCATCCTGCCTCCAGTCGTGCTCAGCTGGAATCCACTCTCTACCAGCCCCCAGGATCTTCCAGAAACACAAATCTACTTATGTTGCCGCTCTCCTACTTGCCCTCTCTGTAGACTGATGCCACACCAGCTTTGCTGTCATCTCTTCCTCTTTTCCATGAGTGTTCCTGTGCAACAAACATATAGAAACACTCAAGTTTGCCAAACGCGTGGGTCCCTCCCATGCCTTTGTGCTTTGCCCTTACTCTTCCCTCTGCTTGGAAATCCTGAAGAATCACCTTCATTCACAAACTCCCAATGAGCACCTACTATGTGCCTCGTGCTGTCCTGGGCCCTGGGAACAAAACAGTGAACAAAACAGACAAAGATCTTTGTCCTCATGGAATTTATATCTTAGTGAGCGATCTACACTAAAAGAAAACAAAAAAGGAAAAATAGTAGGTGCTGTTAAGTGCTGAGGAGAAAAATACAGCGGGGAAGGGGGATGGGTCGGACCTTGAGGCCACTGTGATGACTCTGAGCGAGATGGGGAACTCATTCTAAGGTTTTACAAGGATCCCTCTGGCTGTTGTATTGAGAAAAGACTGAAGAGGGGGTGGGATGAAGGGGGATAGAGCAGGGCTCCCACTTCCTCACAAGGCTGTCAGGGCCTCTGTCCTGGGTGTCCTCCCCCTCCAGCCCCAGCCCCCCAGGGGGTTCCTGTGGGTAGCCAGGTATGAGAGGGCACTCCCTCCAAGCCTCATCCAGCTCCACTGGTCCCACCAAGGTGATCTGGTTTAAGGGCACATCCCTGCAGGTCTCCAGGCCTGGCATTGCCTCCTACCTGACTCCCTCCAGGCCGCCTGCCCATCTCCCCTCCCAAGGCTCTGGGGAGGACAGGAGCCCTGCAGAGCAGTGATCTATGTATTAGGAGCAAGGGAATTAACGTTCCCAAGCTGTAATTATACCTTCCACGGGTGACACCTAAGGAAGCATCTTTTTATAAAAGCAGGTAAATTGAAGGTTTATGGGATTGTGGGGACTGGGTGTATTTTTAGCATGCTCCCCTCACCACCCCTGATTGCCAGAACCCTGATAATTGCTCTGCTGCCAGTGCTCAGTGTGGGGCTGAGGGATGGTTGTGAGTGGGATCTGGGAGGCACTGAGAACCTAGTTAAGCCCAGTGAGAATCTGGGAAAGAAGCTTGGAGAAACTCCCCCTGATGAGGAAATTACGGGAGGAGTCATTCATGAATGGGTGGGGAGTATATTTTTAAATTATATATGCATCAATAGTAATAATAGTAACAATAATAGTAATGATGGCTAACCCTTATATGGTACTTATTACATCCCAGGCAGTATTCTGAGTGCTTTTTGTGTATTAACTCATTACTCCTCACAATAATCATATGAAGTAGGTACTGCTATTATTACCATTTTGCAGATAAGAAAACCAAGGCACTGAAAGTTCAAGTATAATTTTGAGTTAGACATTGGAGATACATATACACATCTATACACACATAAAAGTTTGCTGACTTTAGCCATGAATGAATGAATCGCCTCACTCTGTATTCCCCAGATGTTTACAAAGAAGCCTAAATCTCAGCCAATCAGAAAGCTCTGAAGTTAGGAAGTCCCTACCCTTTGGGGCGGGGCCTCTGATCACACTTCCTGTTCCTGTCTAAGAGCGGGATGTCCCCATTCAGTACAAAGTCAGCCATCTTGGTTGGTGGGGAGCACCACCATGTCCTTAAGCACAGAACATGGGAGGATGAGGCTGTGATGAGATGTTTGAGGAGCTGAGAGCAGGGTCCCTTGAGCTTACAGGGTCTTCTGTCCATTTAGGGAACTGGTTGGAATAGTGGATCTGCTGACATTGGAGAAAATGTGGAGAGAGAGGAAGAGGAAGAGGGAATAGGGTCTCCCTAGATATTTTCCAGTGGCTGCTGGTGTCTAGGGATACCGCTTCTCCAGCAAGGACGTCAGCATAGAGAAGGCACAGAAAAGAGAGAGGCAGGGGGGAAATGTGATTTTTAATGCAAGCCTCGGTAATCAGCTATTTGTGATGGAATTTTATCTGTACTGGTCTCTGAGGGATGCGAAGCGGGAGTGAGGGAAGAGGGGTCAGAAATTAGTATGCAGAAATATCTGATCAGCCAAAGTAATTTTCTTTAATAATTGTATTCATACTGCCTGCTCTCTGCTCACTAGAAGAATTAAGTATTTAATAGTAATATATTTCATCTGGCAGTGGTTCCATTTCGTTAGGAACCGCGATGCCTTTCTGGGGTATGTGGGTGGGTGGAGGTCTGGTAGGGGGACAGGTAGGAGGTGTCAAAGCAGAAAGAAATAGATAAGCGAGGAGGGGAGTGGGTATAGGTGGGCAGGAAAGGAAGAAGGGAAGCTGTGTGCCAGAGTGAGCCCGACGACCCTCCGCGATGCTATGCAAGTGCTTTCATTGCTGTCCTCTGGTGGTAGTTGATACGCCCCAGAGGGCCCCAGTCCTGACCCAGTTCCTCAAGCTTCATCCCTAACCGCCACAGCTGGGTTCTCCTTTCTGACCTCTGATCTGTCCCTACCCCCCAGCCCTGAGACTCTCCCAAAGACTGATCGAGGAGCTGGGTGGCAAGTCCTGCTGGAGTTAGCAAGACAGTGACCCCCAGACCATGCTCTGACCCTCACGTCCAAGCTTCTGGGCAGATTCCCGGGGCTGCCTCTATGTATTTCCCAGGCTCATGCCGTTCCTGGCTTGTGCCTGAGTAGGGCTGGTACAGAAGAGAGAAGCTGGCTGGAGAAGCTGACAGCTGCCTCTCTGCCCCGGGGCTGCAGGAGCAGTGTGCTTTAACTACTACATGATTTTAATAGTTAAAAAGCAGGCCCAGTGCGTTCCAGGGACATAATTGATGATACCTAGTGCTTGGGAATCCGATCTCCATTGAAGGCACTTGGAGAAGCTTTTCGCATTTTTTGACAGGCTCTGTGAGCCCAGCTGCCCCAGAGGAAAACACCAGTGAGCAAGGTGCAACTACATTGCCCGATGAGATGGAGACACAGACAGGGAGGACCGAGCTGCAGATAGCAGAGTTCAGCTTCTCGCTGTTCTTTTAAGATCAGGCTCCACAAACTGATGTGCAGTGATGCTGGCATTTCCAGGCACCTGACAGGCTGGAATTAAACACCTGTCCATTAAACTGACAGCCCCAGGAAGGAAAGAGATGGGGAGAAAAGGGAGGTGGGGGGGTGGTGAGCTGTGAATCCAACCACAGGCTGGCTCCTTCCCCTCAGGAGGCAATGTCCTGCTGCAGAGAGAGGTCAAGGTGGGAGCAAGCGGCATCTCTGGGTCCCCACTCTCTAGTTTCTGAGGTGGAGTGTGGGCAAGGCCCACGGCAAACCGGTATTTAGACGTGCACATTGGGGATGGAGAAAGGAGCAGGTGACATCCCCAAGAGGCTGGTGGAGCCGCGAGATTTATCCTCATTTACTCAAAGCTCCAGCTCAAAGGCGTGTCATGCTGTGGCAGCCTCCCTGGCCTCTTCTACACGCATGCTCTTCGTCTGCTCTGAGCCGTTTAGGCGTGAACTAGGTGCTAGGCAACCCATCCCGGGCCACCCCGAGACACCTCTTGGGCTGTTGCTGAACATTTGAGTGGGTCTGTCCTGGCTCCCCAACTCAAGTGTAAGCTCCTAGAGAGAAGGAAGCTCGTCTTCTACTTCCTAGATTCTCCCTTACAGTGCTCTAGCATGTGTACTAGTGGGTGAGGGTGGGGTGGAATGGGCTTATGGATGGATGGATGGATGGACATAATGCTGAGAGCTGGGTGGTATATACCAGTGTGCCTGTACTGGCTGTTAACATTTCCATACTGGTTAGTCAATAGTCACTGCCCCTAGCCCATTGAACACCCAACTCCCCACCATCCTAGCCACTGCCCTGGGACTTACTGGACTTCCCCAAGATTCAGCAGCTAAACGTTAGCACCTGGCCCAGCAGGGGACCTCCAGGACCCTGCTCCATTGCTATGACCAGCGTTGATCCCAGTGGGTCAGTATACGGGCTTATTAGTTTAACCAACACCCTTGGGTGGGTGGAGGAACAGAGGCCAAGACTGAATACTAAGATTAGATGATTTGGGGGAAGGCAGGACAGGAAGGAAATAGAGAGAGACAGAAATGGCAAATAGCTTAGCGGGTGGCCAGGTTTTGGTTCTCACACCGGCCACCACCTTGGGCTCGTCACTTGAGCTCTCTGAACCTCAGTTTGCTCACCTCTTGAGTGGGGACAATGTCTGCCCTGCTCCGTTAGAGGGTGTGTGTGCCCAGTTGGAACCTCTCCCTCAATCCTGTGCTCGTTATTCTTTGCTGTGTGCCTCCCCCTCTCTCTAATAGATGATGAGCTTCTTGAAAACAAGGATGCTGGGGCCAACATCTTTATATCCCAGCGTGTGCTTGGTAAATATTTGTTGAACGGATGGATGCAGGAGTAATGGAGGAATGAACGCAAGAAGGAACCGACTCTGAAGAGTGTAATGGGAGGGGGCTTGCGAATGGGGGAAGTTAGTACAAACTGGATAGGGAAGGAGGGAAAGGAGACCTTGGCATGGTGCTGCCAGGTACAAGAAGGGATCCTCTCCCACCTTTGGCCCACCCCCCACATGCCACCTGCCTACCCTGGTGAAGCCCAATTTTCAGGTGCACCAGGGCAGCATATGTTGGCAGAGAATGGGCCCCCGATGGCACAGGGCAGACCCAAGTGTTAGTAATGCCACTTTATCCAGCTTCCCAGGGTGCAAGACAGCAGTCTCTGGAAGGGCCAGGTATGAGACGTGGGGTTTCCCAGAGGGGCCAGGGGAAGTGTCAGGGGAGTGAGACAGGGAACCAGAAAGGCCAGAAGGGCCAAGGAACACATCCAGCCTTGAACTTAAACCCTGCCCTCCGCCCTCATCACACCACTCAGCCTGTCCCTTCTCAGATCCTCAAAGCCTGCCGGCCACTTCTTCCAAGGCCTCCCCTTCAAGTCCAGGGCCCGTCCAGAAGGCCAGGGCTCTACCTGCAAATCCCACCATCTCAAGGTCCACACTCTGGAGAAGAGCTCCCTGCATGATCTCAGCCTCCTCCCAGCTCAGGACCACACAATGCAGCACTTAATTCTTTCCCATCTGGCCTGATTCTCCATTTGCTGGTATGAGTGTGCACTTCCCATGGGGGCAATCTCCCACGACATCCATCACCCTCTGACTGCCAGGCTGATACAGGTGATCTGTCTGGCTGGGCCACCATCCTCTCCTTCAGGGATTCCAGCGAGAATGAAGCCGCCAAAGGTGTGGGGTGGGCAGCAGCTTGCTGGACCAAAGTGTGAGCATGGCTGTAGGCCTGCCATTCATCACGTGTATGTGAGCATGGATGTTAGAGTCAGACTGTCCCGGGTTCAAATTCCAGCTGTGTCCTTTGTTACCTGTGTGACTTTGGACAAGTTATTTAACCTCTGAATCTCACTCATCGGCCCTGCCCCCTTTAAAGGATTGTCTTGAGGATTGAATGAGAGGAGGGGTGTGAAAGCTCCCTACAACTAAAACGATACACAAATGCACAGGAGCCACGTGGTTTTATTGGTATCATTGTTAATGATCATCACTGGTTTGGTTCCTGCAGCTGAGAAAGCAGGAAGGAGCGACGGCCGGATCTTATTAAGCTTCTGCCATGGAGCAGAATGATAATATGCAGACTTCTAGGGGAGAAAAATTCTCTGCCATCTGTTTGTGTTAGAGCAGAGCCTTTTGCAGCCACTCCAGCCCACACCGGCCCCTCTGAACCTATCCTGAACCCCTTCAGGACGCGGCATCATCACGGCTCATCCTAGCGGTGAGCCGTCCACCATCTCCATCTGCTTTCGGCCTCCTCTGACTGGTCTCATCTCCTCACCCGGATGGACTGTAAATCTTCCCTGGCTGGGATGGCTGCTCACGTTTCTAGTGTATCTTTATAGCATTTATCACTGGGTGGGGTCGGGGGAACGCATAGAGGGAGGAGGGAATGGAAGGAGGGCGATGGGGAGGGAGGGAGGAAGCAGAGGGAGACCAGCATTGGCTTTGGAGCCAGTCCTGGCTCCCCCATTATCACTAATTTGAGTGGCCATCACTGAGTGGCTCAACCTTTCAGTGCCTCAGTTTCCCCATCTGTTCATGATCCTTCCAGCACCTTCTGCAAAGAGTCAGAGACCAAAGCGTCTCAGACCTCCTTTCCAGCCAACCACTTCCTCGGCCAGCCTCATCTCTACAGGGAGTCAGCCCCCTAATGTTCACTTTCTGGACCCCTGGGTCTTCCACTCCTTTCCTCCCCCCGACCCCCACCCATCTCCTCACAGGGGCATCCCGGCTCCAAGCCTGTGTTTGCGAGCTCACCAGGAACTGCAGGACATGGGCCTTTCTCTCTGCCGTAATGAAACCCTTTAATCATATTCAAATAGGTTACTGTTCAGGGGGAAAATAGAAATATGGATTTGATAGCAATAAATTTCCCTGGCTGGCTAAGCCCAGTTCTTAATTGTCCTGTCCCAGGGCTCACACATTTCATTGTTCGTTAGGTGCTTAAGTCCCCACTCTCATTTTGTGGCGGTGACATTACCGTTGATGGCTCTAATACTCTCATAATTTGAAAGGGGATTTGCATGATAGAACGCAGAGTATTAAAAGAAAAAGAAAAAGGGGAGAGAGAAAAATGGGGGGGGCAAGATGGGAGGAGGAGCTCGGAAGGGAAGGGGGACGGCAAGGGGGGAGGGGGGCGGATGAGGAACTCAATCCAGCTTTCACTTTAAAAAAGTCACTCTCTTCAAAGTCAAATCATTGTTTTCATTAAAGTAAAAAAAAAAAAAAAAAGGGAAGAAAGAAAAAAGCCGAGGCTGCACATTGGGCTGACTGGGCACCGGTATTCCTTATTGTTCCTAATTGTTATTAATTATTATTATCCGGCTGTGCAGGGCTCTGTGGACGTGATGTACCCAATGTCCTTGGGGTGGAGCTGGGGGGGTGTCAGGGGAGAGGCTGACTCCGGATGGGGGGATTTGCTCTTGGGCCACAGGAAGATGCAGGTGCCCACCTTGTGGCTGATGCCAGGAGGAGCCAGGTTTGGGGAGGTGGAGGGGAGAGGGGACACTTTCCTAGAAAGAATGCCTCTGTCAGAGGAATCTAAGCCTCCTGGGTCCTGGCCAACTCTTCTCGAGTTTCCTAGAAGTTTCTTCTTTCTAAAAGCCAGTGATTTGGACACCACCAGCCTTGCTGGACACGAGACAATTCTGGTCACTGGTGGGGTCTTCCAAGTCCCTTCTGCAAACTGGATTCCCCCCCTCCTGCTTGCCCCAGTCCAGAACTGGGAGGCCTTGCACAAGTCTGGCTGGATTCCCAAAGGGGCCTCTCCTAACTCCAACATTAGGGTCAGTGTATGCTGGGGCCAAGCTGCCCTTTCCTCCCTGCTGGGGAGTCTCAGGTTCCCACGACATCCCAACCACCACCACCCCCACCCCCCCCCCCCCCCCCCCGCCACACACACACACTTAGTATCTTTCTACCTAGGGGAACATAAGTTCTAGAAATCACTGCAGCCCTGGGTTTCCGGGGTTTGAGGGATGGCTAATTTAGCCTTTGTTGTGGTGATGGGTCTGTGTTTCAAGCAGGGCCACCCCTGGGGATTCTTGAATCTCCTCAGATATGGAAAGTGTGTGTCATTTGGTCTTTTTGGACAGATGGTGTGAACGTGCCTGGGAGCCTTGCAGGGAGCTGGCGTGGAATGTGTGGGCCGGGCACTGATTATGAGGGGACGAGGAGTATGGCCAATCTGGGCTCATGAGTTCAGGTGCATGGGCCCCCGCCCTTCGCGCAAACCCCACCCCTCCAGTTTTGTCACTTTCTAATCATCACCACCACTGGCCCGGGTACGCTCCCTCAGGGGACAGAGTGGGGGCCTCCAGAGAGCAGTGACACAACCAGGCTGTGAACTGCTCACACCTGCCCGTACCTCTTGGGTTCCTGCCTGGCCCAGCCTCACCCCTCCACTTCCCAGGGACTCTCTTCTGGATTAGGACTTTAAGTACCGTTTTTGTTGTTGTTGTTGTTGTTTTGCAGTACGCGGGCCTCTCACTGTTGTGGCCTCTCCCGTTGCGGAGCACAGGCTCCGGACGCGCAGGCTCAGCGGCCATGACTCACGGGCCCAGCCGCTCCGCGGCATGTGGGATCTTCCCGGACTGGGGCACGAACCCGTGTCCCCTGCATCGGCAGGCGGACTCTCAACCGCTGCGCCTCCAGGGAAGCCCTGGATTAGGACTTTAATTCAAATAAATTCTGGGATTGGAATAAAAACCGTCTGCAGAGAACTTATTCACCCTCCTTCTTTCCCTCCTTTTGGCCTGCTACTGGGATTCGGGGTGCTTGGGAAAGCACACCCTCAGGGCCGCCTCTGTCCTTCCCTATCTGCTAGCCCACCCTGCTGCCCCTCCCCACTCACTCCCCCTTACTCAGAGCCCAGGACCACCATCAGGGCTGGCGGACACCCAGTTCCTGAGGGATGGGTCTAGGACTGGCTTCTCCAGACGGGGTGGCCATTGTTCAGCCCTCTGCAACAGCAGAAATCTAGATTATCCTCCATTTAATGGGGCTGAAGCTGCAGGGTGAGGGAGGAAGGGGCAAAGCACAAGGGGAGGTGATGGCGGAAAAAATCTAGATCACCACAGAGCAAACTTGTCTACACCAGACTGTAAAACCCAGGTGTCAACACATTCCTTATTGGTTCTTTTTTATTGTGAGGATCCAAGTGGGGGATGGACCAGTGACAGCACCATCTTCATCTCTCCCTCCGCACAAGGATGGCAGGCCCTGGCCCTCCCCTCCCCTCCCCACCACCACCACCAGGAGTGATGGAATGCCACGGACCCAGCCTCTCTGCTCCCCAGCCTGACTCCTGGACTCATAACATTTTAGACATGAAGGGCCTGCAGTTTGAAGCCGCCGGGTAATGAACTTGGTGCCCCTCTCCCTGTATCCCACCCTCAAGCTCCCCAAGGAGAAGCTGTCTCCAGGAAAAGGGTAAAAAAAAAAAAGCCAGAGAGACAAAGTGATTCTTAAATATTTTCCTTCTTTGCAGTCACTCAGGGAGGAGGGGGTGAGGGGCGAGGGAGGCTGGAAGGGGGAACGAAGCAGGTTTAATAGGCTCCGGTGACAGCACAGTGTCCACATTGGGAAAAGATTAATGACGAAAATTAATCGCCTGACCTTTCTTTCCAGGAGCTGGAGGTGAGGCGGGCCATTAAAGCCTCTTATGTTGTAATTAACGTTGGAGGGGAGAAGAGAGCTGCCTTCAGAATGGATGTGATCATTTAATTAGGCTCAGGCGTAGGTGCCACAACAGGTCCGGAGAAGTCATAATTTAACTATAGCTTTAAATTACACAGGCCGAGTGGGCATGGCAGAGTTTGACGGCAGGAGAGCCTGCCGTGGAGCTCAGGAAAACAATTACATAAACACCCCCAGTGAGGGAGAGAGACGGTGACAGAGAGAGAGACAGACAGACAGACAAAGAAAGCAGTAGGTGCTGACCAATGGGAGAGGACGGGGAGCGGGAATCATACTGGGAAAAACGCTGCTAAGAGGGGCAAAACTGGGAGTAACGTGAGAGAGAGAAAAGTGAGATTGCCAAGAGTTAGAGTGGCCTGGGGAGGGTGTGTGTGTGTGTGCGTGCGCGCAACACACGCGGGTTCTGGGGCGAGTGCCTCCGAGCACCCTCACCTCCGACCGCATTCCACACATACATCCTGACCTTCGAGAATCTCGCAAAGACGCTGAGCTTAGAAGGCAGAGAAACCCAAGCATTTCAGTCTGCCCAGGCCCTCGCGGGACGCCTCTCTCCCCACAGTCTCGCTACCGAGCTTGAGCGAGAGGAGACACCCGCTTCCTATAACCTGGAGAGTCTGGGGGTTCCCGAGCACCTCGTTGCGCCCGCGTCCTGGGGGACGAGCAGGGCCCGGCCACGTGTCCTCGGGCCGGTGTCTAGGCGCGGGGCTCCGGGACGCGGGGTGCAAAGCCCTGCAGGACAGCGTGAGCGAGAGGGGTCGGCGCCAGGCAGGCGAAGTTCAAGGCCGGGGCGCTGCGAGGCGCGGAAGGGGGAGGACCCGCAGTCTCCGGGGCGCCGGAGCCGGCTAGTTGCTCAACCTGCGGGATTAGCCACTGGGCGGGAGGAGCAGGACCGTCGGAAAACCGCGAACGGACGCTTCCGCGCAGGGAGAGGGGAGGGGAGGACAGGAGAGCCTGTGGGGAGGAGGAGGAGGTACTGGAGATGCGGCCCAGGCCGGAGCGGATCCAAGCGCCGAGGGCCCCTCAGGGCTTTTGCGGAGCGCTTTGATAGGGGGGCCGCCACCAGCTTTGTTCTGGACAGTGGGGGAGGGGGGGGAGCTGATTCCGGTGTGGGTCCAAGAAAGGCTCAGGGTGCAGCGCTGGGACACCTGGGTCACTACTCTGCTTCCAGATGCTGGTCCCTCTTGCCGCTTCCTGGGCCCCCGGGGACTGTGGTGACCCCACGATCCCCTCCCGCTCTAGAAGGGATGCAGTTGTAGACGTGCAGCAGGGTGGGACTTACCTTACCCTCCAAAGGGCTTCTGGGTCCTCCAGGCACTGGGCTGAACCCAAGCCACCAACTTTTAAGGCCTGGCCTGAAGTTCACGGCTCCCTCCTCCCACCATCTGTGTTAGAAGAAGACAGGTATGAATGAGGAGAAAGACAGAGACACCCCCCAACTTCCTACTCATTCACTAGCCCCCAACCCAGATCGTCAAGCTACAGGACGCTGCCTCCTGCCCCACCCCCAGGGCAAAACACAAAACGTGCCGAATGGTCACCTATAGGGCACTTTTATCCCACAGAGCAAAGCGGAGTTTCCATTTTGATTAGACGTCCACAAATTCTCCAGATTAGTGAACCTCTCAGTTGGAGCTTTGTCCCTGCCTGTCTGGTTAATTGATTGATGGATTGATTGATAGTGCAATGGGTCTCTTTGGTCTCTCTTGCAGCTCAGACCTCTGTCCTGAGAATGTCCAGCCTGCCCTGGGGATAAAGGAGGAGCTGTGGCCTGAGCTGGGGGTGGGACTAGGCAGAGGCACAGGCGTTCCAGATGGAGGAGAGTGTTCGTCTCCTCAGACCGGGGCTCCAGCTGGCCCAGGAGGCTTGGGGTCATGTCTTGGTTGTGACCTGGACTGCCTTTGCTGTATGGCTGACCTAAGGGCCCCAAAGCCCAAATGCAGGACTCCTTTGGCCCTAACCAGAGTCAGATGGGAAGACAGAGGCTGCCTGGCACCCGGAAGGCCAGATGGGGAGTGTGGAAAGAAGGTGGGAAGTGAAGAGGCAAGAAAGGGGGAGTAGGGGTTGGTGAATAGAGAAGAGAGGGGAGAGGAGGGAGGAGGGAAGGAGGAAGCCTGACCAGGCCTACAGGTCGCCTTTGAGCCCCTTCACTGAGACTGCCAGGGAGAGCCCCGGTCCCCACCCCCTATGTGGGACACTGCATCCCTCACAGAAGCCCAGCTCATAGGAGACCTCTTGTGGTACCTCCATGTCAGGTGTTCCCTTCCTCCCTCTACAAGGCTGTGGGCTCCAGGAATCTCTCTCCTGCCCCTCCCATTTTGGTTAGAATAAAATCTGAACTGATAAGAACTTCCAAGCCCCGCTCTGCCTCAGGTCCTACCTCCCTACTTCAGTCTCATCTCCCTGGTCCGTCCTCACCCTGCTCCATCCATCCCTCCCGGCCTTCTCTCTCTCCTCCAACTAGAATTTAAGCTCCATGAGGCCCAGGCCAGGCTGTCAGGTTCCCCTGTATTCTGCAGAGCCTAGCATGGTGCCTAGCCCATGGTAACCACCGAGTAATAAACATTTGTTGACTAAGCCAGTCTTACAGTTCTGTTCCTGCCAGCCCCCCACCCCTAGCTGGGCCTGGCACGCTCTCCCCTTATGGACCCCTAATGTCCTGCTTTATCGCTTCCTACTCTTTGTGATGTTTCCTTCCCTGCAGAGGCTGGAATTGAGTGTTTCTGGGAGGATCTCGTACAGGGCCACAAATTATCCTGCAGCAAAATTAAACGCTCCACTTGGGATGTCGGACCCAAATGGCTAGAAAGCGCCGGGGCTCACCTGGCCAGCAAGTGCCCCATCCCGTCCTATCCAAGGCCCTGGTAGTGCATTCCTGGAAAATGAGGGAGGAGAGGCAATTGGGGGAAACAGCTTTTCAAAATGGACATCAGCGTCCTCCCCTTCGGTGAGCTGAATGAGCTGAACAGAAGCATAGGGGCCCTGCCTGGAGGAATTTCGTTGGGAAGAGTCTGGGGGTGGGGGAAGGGAGGAGGGGATCTGCCTCTCCGTGAGAACAGCCCAGGCCCTGGCCTGTTTGTTTTTCTGTCTGTTTGTTGGATGGGGGCGGGGAGATAAGGACATGGAAACAACCTTAAAATAACCTCAGCAATTCCCTAAGCACCCGTGGGGTGGGCACAGGGGTCTAGCTTGGGGCTTGCAGCATGGCTGAGCGGGGGGTAGGGTTGTGGGCCATTCTGGCCTGTGTGTCTGTCTGTCTGCACACGTGCACTGTGCTCTTGCCCTGTCCCCAGCCCCCGACTTGCTCCCTGTGGGCTCTGGGTGAGCTGGAGTTGACTTCAGCCCTCTCAGCCAACACTAGCAGGAATAAATAATCCCATGACTTGAGTTAGGAGGCAGAGCGCCAAGGAGACGCAGCAACTGCATAAATCCTGAAGATGCGGGGCTCAGGTGGGCCCCACAGAGCACTCAGTTCAGCCCCCGGGAGTTATGAAGCCTTAATTCAACACTTGCCTCCTCCTCCTTTATTTCTGCCTGGTTGCGTCCCACGGAGGTTTAATCCCGGGGACCCCTGCCCTGTGCCCTAGGAGGCTTGCAGAATGGGCTGGAATCACAGCGATGCCAAGACTCTTTCTTGGGCCCCATGTACCCCACACTCCTCTCCTGGACTCCCGGTTCGGGACTCCCTTCTCCCCCATCCCCCCCCCCCCACAGAGCATTCACAGCCAATCCCCAGAAGCAAGTCTCTCCCACCTAAGATTACACCCGCACCTACTCCTTCCCAGCACCGCGAGGGCGGGCGTGTGGACCCAGGCCTAGGACTCTACAGCGAGGTTCAAGGTAATCCACCCTTCCGTATCTGGACCTCTCTTGGCCCCAGGGTCTTAGATAAAAGTGCAGAATGTGGAATGTTTGTCTTGAAACCTATGCCCTTTGATTGCCTGTCTCTAGACCTGGACTGGGGCTCCCACTCTGCCATCAGCCTCGCTCTGGGAGCTTGACCTTGAGCAAACAGATCGATCTCCTCAAAGGAGCATGAGTTTTAAAAGAGGGACTTTTTAACCCAAAGGTTTTGTCATTAGGTGGATGTGTGAAGACGGGGGATATTTCTGGAGAGGGACTTTCTAACAGATGGCCCCTGGTCTTGGAAGACCCCTTCAAACAACAGATATCCACCAGTTGGCCCCTTAACTTTCCAAAGAATGGGCTCTCTGCTGTCATCACCCCAAACCCAAAATAGTTGGTGTTGGAGTTTTTAAATGTTTCTAAACTCAGGGAGACTGGGCCCCAAACTGCCGAATATAAAATCATTTTCCAATCAGACTTGAAAAGAGCATGTCGTTCATTCCTTCGGGCATTAAACATTTATTGAGCAACAGATGCAAAGCACTGGGCACCCACGCTAAGATCAAAACCAAGATAAGTAAGACAATCGAGATTCCAGCTGTAGATGATGGTTTTCATCTCAGAATAGGAAGTCAGTATAGCTGTTCAGTGAGATAGAGATGGAGACAGGTAAAGGAATGGGATAGGGACAGGGAAGGGATAAGAGTGGAGCTAGGGGCTTCCCTGGTAGCGCAGTGGTTGAGAGTCCGCCTGCCGATGCAGGGCACGCGGGTTCGTGCCCCGGTCCGGGAAGATCCCACATGCCGCGGAGCGGCTGGGCCTGTGAGCCATGGCCGCTGAGCCGGCGCGTCCGGAGCCTGTGCTCCGCAACGGGAGAGGCCACAACAGTGAGAGGCCCGCGTACCGCAAAAAAAAAAAAAAAAAAAAAGTGGAGTTAGGCTTTGGCCCTTCCCTTCCCCTTGACCCCATGGGGCAGATATACCCTCTCTCTCTTGCTGGATGGCTGATGTTCATTGCCTTTTTCTCCACCCCAATTGCAACTGCTAGATTGGGCCTGAAGCTAGACTTGCAAATCACAGGAAGCGGGGTGATCTGCAGCAAGTTACACAGGGGCTATTGTTGATTCATGGCTTCATTCATTCAACAGGTATTTCCCAAGCACAGCTTAACAGAAAACTCCTAAGCCACAGACGGATGAAGGACATCTCTATTCATTTGGAAAGATTTAGCCAGTGGTGGTGCTCGTCAGAGTGTGCGCAGCATCCCGCGAAGGGCCGGGCTGCAGGAGCTCAGCAGAGGAAGGCTGTGCTGCCGTGGGCTGAGGGTGGGCGGCAAATGAAAGCTTCTGGGGGGAGGTAGTACTTCAGTTGTCTTTTGAAGGATAGGTATGGCTGGTACAGACTGGTACTGATATAGACTAGCACAGCGAAGGGAGAAAAACTTTGGCCTTCAGGAAACAGAAAGGATAGAGATGGAAAATAAAACATTAAGTTAGGCAAATGGGAATGAGAGGGAATGCTAAGTTTCAAGGGATGTTGGATAGACTGGTTTGGCTGGACCCGAGTTGTTGGAAATGGGCCTGGAGAGGTAGGTGAATGGAGACCCGCTTGGAGATGACCTTGAGGCTGTGTTCGTCAGCCATCACCACAGTAATGCTGCCTAGCAAATCACATGAACGTGAACACTCACGGTTTACATCAAGAAGTCTTTGTTTCTCTCGCTCACAAATTGGGGGTGGGGCTCAAGACGACTCCATAGTCTCCTTGGACCAGCATGGCAATCACAGGAGCTCAAGAGACCAAACCTAACCCCACATTTTTTTTTTTTTTTTTTTTTTTTTGCGGTACATGGGCCTCTCACTGCTGTGGCCTCTCCCGTTGCGGAGCACAGGCTCCGGACGCGCAGGCTCAGCGGCCACGGCTCACGGGCCCAGCCGCTCTGTGGCATGTGGGATCTTCCCGGACCGGGGCACGAACCCGTGTCCCCTGCATCGGCAGGCAGACTCCCAACCACTGCGCCACCAGGGAAGCCCACCCCACATTTTTATTCCTATACCCTGGCCACATCCACTGACATGCCATTGGCCGAAGCAAGTCAGATGACCAAGCCCACCCTCACGGCGGTGGGAAAGTAGAGTCGCGTCACAGAGGGTGTGGCTGTGAATCCCTTTGCGGGGGGCGGGGGGGGGGGTTAGGAATTGGGACAGTGATCCAGCCTCGGCTGCTAGGCAACAGCCACTGAAAGCGCCTGAGCAGTGGAGTGCTATGAGTAACACCCTATGGGTGCCGGATTCCTCAGGTTCTGAAGCTCTTTCCCAGATACTACCTCATTTTCATCTTCCCAACAATCCTCTGAAGGTGATGTCATCGCATTTTTCAGATGGCAAAGAAAGATTTAAAGAAGCACTGTGGATCACGTGGAGCTGAGATTTAAACTGGGATCTTTGGGCTCCAAGCCTGCTCCCCCCACCCCCACTGCTGATTTAGAAAGATGGGTCTGCTGTTGTGTGCAGGATGGGGAGAGCTGGGAGAGGCTGCAGATGGCTGACAGCTGAGAGATGAAACGGCCGTCCCAGCCCTGTGAGGAGCCCTAGCTCGGCTGGAGGCAGACGAGGGGAGACGATGGTCTAAGGGGTTTTTTGGTTTATTTTTGCATTTTCTTCCTTTATGGAGGTATAATTTTCATAGAGTGAAAACCACATAGATCTTAAGTGTGCGGTTGATAAGTTTTGTCCAATATAAATGAGTTATCAACACCCCAGGTCGAGGTAGAGAACTTTTCCATAATCCCAGACAGTTTCCCTGGTGCCCCTTTCCAGCCAATCCTCCTTCCCCCAGGCGACATTTTTTGGATCCCTTATCACCATAGATTAGTTTTGCCCGTCTCTGTACTTTATATGAATGGAATCCCAGGGTACATTCTCTTTTGTGTCTGGCTTCTTTCACTCAATGTAGTGTCTTGAAGATTCATCCATGTTGTTGCATGTAGCAGTAGTTAATTTTTTAACTCTCAACCACCGGTGGTTTAGACTCTCAACCACTGCGCCACCAGGGAAGCCCAGTAGTTAATTTTTAATTATAATGCCTATTCCATTGGATGATTTTACCACAATTTAATCCTTTTTCCTGTTGGTGGATATTTGGACCGGTTCCTTCCAGTGTTTGGGCTATTACTGACAGTGCTGACATGAACATTCTATCTAGTACAAGTCCTTGTGGACGAAGATGCTCACTTCTCTTTAGGTATGTCCCTAGGAATAGAACTGCTAGGTCAGAGAGAAGGTGTATATACAACTTCAGTATTTGGAACAATTTTGGAACAATTTTCCAAGCTGGTTTTACCATCTTACACACCATCTGCAAGGTGAGAGTTTCAGTTGCTCCCCATCCTTGGCAACATTTGGTAGGGTCCATCCGTTTCATTTTAGCCATTTAGTGAGTGTGTTTCATTTTAGCCATTTAGTGTCTCATTGTTGGAAGGTCCATTTTCAGGTCCAGTTCTTCTCTCTCCTGCTCTGCTCTCTATCTCAGGGGGCTGCTCCCCTAGACTGCTCTTACCAGCTCCTGTATCAGCTGGCTGCTGGCCAGGTTCAGCCAATAGGAGGCACTGGCAGGAGACTGGAGGGCAGGAAGAAGAGAAAAGCTGGAGTATTTTTATCCCCTCTTGTGTCTCCAGCCACATCTCCTCCATGGCTCCAGCTCCTGGCCTACAGACCACAATGGTTGCAGCTTCTGCTGGATAACCCCCATCCCTGTGTTCCAAAAACACCACCTAGCACTTACTCTCCTTCTGTCTTGCTTTATTTTTCTCCATAACGTGATTATCTTCCTTCATACTTTTCTTTATGCATTTTACTTATTTCTATTCTAATGGCCTTTCTCCATCAGAAAGGAGGTCCATGAGGGCATGATTTGCTGTCTGTTTTCTCCCTGGCTGAAACTCCAGTGACCAGTGACTAGAGTAGGCAACCAAACGTCTGTTGAGTGACTAAATGTGGGCAGAGGAAACAGGAAGTCCTCAAATTCTAAACGGAAACACCAGAGTCAGAACTCCACAGGGCATCATTAGATCCTGTCACTGGAGTTCGGTGGGTCGTAGAATCCCAGCTGAAAGGTGAAGGGAGCTGCTTCATCCCTCTGCCTCATTTTCCTTCTGTGCCAGACCACCTCCCAGGAAGACGTGGGCCAGGCAGATTTCAGGACCTCACACACTGAGAGCTCTGCCTTGGACACTGCACAGGGACCCAGAGGGCTGCTTCTGAATTTAGCTGTCAAAGGACACATTTGGACACAAAAGCCCTTTTGCATTAAAGTAGATCTTTCATTTGGGAGTGGATGAGGTCAAAGGTCAAGATGGTACTAGCCCATGTTTTAAAAATGAATCTTGGGCTTCCCTGGTGGCACAGCGGTTAAGAATCTGCCTGCCAATGCAGGGCACACAGGTTCGAGCTCTGGGCTGGGAAGATCCCACATGTCACAGAGCAACTAAGCCTGTGGACCACAGCTGCTGAGCCTGCGCTCCAGAGCCCACGAGCCACAACTACTGAGCCCGCGAGCCACAACTACTGCAGCCTGAGTGCCTAGAGCCTGTGCACCACAACAAAGAGTAGCCCCCGCTTGCTCCAACTAGAGAAAGCCTGCGCACAGCAACAAAGACCCAACGCAGCCAAATAAATGAATAAATAAATTTACAAAAAAAAAAAAAGCGCAATGCAACACCACCATACATCCAGCAAAGTGGTTAAAAGAAAAAGAGAATATAAAGTGTTGATGAGGATGTGGAGCAAGTGGAACTATGATGCATTGCTGATGGGAATAGAAATTGGTTCATCAACTACTGAGAACCGTTGGCATTATCTGATAAAACTGAACACATGCACTCTCTATGACCCAGAAATTCTACTTGCTGGCAAATGTTCATAGCAATGTTGGGTCTTTGTTGCTGCACGCGTGGGCTTTCTCTAGTTGCGGCGAGCGGGGACTACTCTTTGTTGCGGCGCACAGGCTTCTCACTGCGGTGACTTCTCTTTGTTGCGGAGCATGGGCTCTAAGTGCTCAGGCTGCAGTAGTTGCGGCACGCAGGCTCAGTAGTTGTGGCTTGCGAGCTCTAGAGCGCAGGCTCAGTGGTTTTGGCCTGTGGGCTTACTTGCTCTGCGGCATGTGGGATCTTCCCGGACCAGGGCTCCAACCCATGTCCCCTGCATGGGCAGGCGGATTCTTAAGCACTATGCCACCAGGAAAGTCCCAAACCTCAACAGTTTTAGAATGCAGAATAAATTGACGTATATTCAAGCGATGGAATACTACAAAAGAATGAGAAAGAATGTGTTATAAATACACGCAACAATGTAAATGAATCTTCTAAACATAATATTCAGTGAAAGGAGGAAGAAGCAAAAAGTTTACATATCGCATGATTCCATCTATATGAAATTCTAAAGCAGGCAAAACAAATCTATGGTATTAGAAGCTCACACAGAAGAGTGGTTACTTTTGGGGGCAGTGGGTGGGCAGTAACTGGCAACGGGAACCATGGGATGTTCCAAGGTGTTAGTAAATGTTCTGTTTCTTCCTCTGAGTGTTGGTTCCATGGCTGTGTTGGCTTTGCAAAATTCATCAAGCTCTACATTTATGATTTATGTACGTCTCTATGTGTATTGTACATCAATAAGAGGATTATTTTTAACAGAAGAAGGGTTAAACTGGGGAAAACTGGAGCATTGGAGGCAAGTAACCCAGAGAGGGAGGATGGCGCAGGGTAGAAGGACGGTGGGGTGGGCTTCTGGACTTGCCTCTCTTGTAAAACCTCTTTCTCCTCGGGCATCGCAGCTATTCTTGGGTCCTGGGGCTGAGATGCATATAATGGAAACACAACAAGGGCAGGCCAGGAACACGGTCATGGAGGTGGAAGCCCAGCTCTGCTGTTGCCAGAAAGCACGTCACCTCTCTGAACCTCAGGAAAATAAAGGGAACGCTACACTGGTTGTTACAAGGAGCACTACAACAGCACAGGTGAACGAACCATGCAGCCAGCTGGTGCCAACTGGTGAGGGCTGCACCAACGGGGGCGACAGGGGAGTCATAGCACATGAGCATTTACTCCAAAGTATCCAAACAGCAGAAAAAGAGAGACACAATTTTAACCTGGAGGTGGGATGTGCCCCAGTGAGCAGAACATCATCTGACAGCCATCGCCCTTCCCCATCAGCCCAGCAAACCTCTCATGGCCGGATCATCTCACTGTTCTTGGAGAGTCTTATGTTTATTTTATTTTTAAAAATTTATTTATGTATTTATTTTTGGCTGCATTGGGTCTTCGCAGCTGTGTGCGGGCTTTTCTCTAGTTGTGGTGAGCGGGGGCCACTCCTTGTTGCGGTGCGCAGGCTTCTCACTGTCATGGATTCTCTTGTTACAGAGCACGAGCTCTAGGCACGCAGGCTTCAGTAGTTGTGGCTCGCGGGCTCAGGAGTTGTGGTTCGCGGGCTCTAGAGCACAGGCTCAGTAGTTGTGGTGCACAGGTTTAGCTGCTCTGCGGCATGTGGGATCTTTCCAGACCAGGGCTCGAACCCGTGTCCCCTGCATTGGCAGGCGGATTCCTAACCACTGTGCCACCAGGGAAGCCCTGAGTCTCATGTTTAAAAGAGGTGTATTTTTCAATAAACGAGGTCCCTAAAAGGAAGCCAGCTGCTTCTTCACTGTCTACTTCAGGATGGAGTGGAGAATGCAGGGCAGCAGAGAGGCCTCTGGAAAACTTCGGAGTAGATGCAGTCTGTCCCCACCATGGTCTTGCCCCCGCTCCTCTCCCCCCAGCATGGCCCTGTCTACAAAGTCCCACTGCCCTTCAGCCGGGAATGTCCACCATCACCTTGGGAGACCGAGCACTCATTTCCTCCCAGACTCATTCCGCTCCATCTCCTGGAACCAGCACACCCCCAACCTCAACTCCTGTGTTTACAGCCATCATAGCTCTTCTCACTGGCTGCCATGGTGTGTTCCACCTCTAGGCAGGGAGCTTCTTGGGAGCAGGTTCTGTGTCTTATTCACCTTTGTGTCTTTGACACTCAGCACATAGGAAGCACAGAAAAGCACAGAAAAATAGATGTTTTCGGGCTTCCCTGGTTTTGCAGTGTTTAAGAATTCGCCTACCAATGCAGGGGACACGGGTTCTAGCCCGTGTCTGGGAAGATCCCACATGCTGCGGCCACAACTACTGAGCCTGCACTCTAGAGTCCGCGAGCCACAACTAGTGAAGCCCACGCGCCCTAGAGCCCGCACGCCGCAACAAGAGAAGCCACCACAATAAGTAGCCCGCGCACCGCAGCAAAGAGTAGCCCCCGCTCACTACAACTAGAGAAAAGCCCACGCGCAGCAATGAAGACCCAATGCAGCCGAAAATAAATTAATTTAATTTAAAAAGAGATGTTTTCTAAAGAAGGAAAGGGGCACCATCCCATAACTAGCGTCAAATTATAAGGGATCTGCTAAACTCATTCACACGATGATGGTAAGCTATTGAATTCCAGGCATAGTTAAATAAAGGATAAATACCTTAACCCAAAATACTGATAGTGGCATTGATCGCAGACTGATAAGGGAAAATATATTTTAGCTGGGATCCCTCACAATGATACTCAGATGTCATTATCTGAGGAATCAGCTCTCCACTAGACCAGGTGACACATCTGTCATCATACCATCATCACCATCGCCCCTGGTGCACCGGCCAGGTGTGCTGTCCTGTTAATCCTCCATGACCCTATGAGGTGGCTACTATCATCCTCCCCATCTTACAGATAAGGAAGCTGAGGCACAAAAAGATTAA
Organism: Globicephala melas; assembly: GCF_963455315.2. Taxonomy (NCBI): domain Eukaryota; kingdom Metazoa; phylum Chordata; class Mammalia; order Artiodactyla; family Delphinidae; genus Globicephala; species Globicephala melas. The sequence continues at coordinate 69,951,956 of NC_083324.2, forward strand.
GCAACTCATCCGGAGACACTGAACTGCTAAGCAGCAGAGAAGGGATCTGAACTGGGGCTGGTTGACTCTCAAGTCCATGTGCTAATCACCCAGCTCAGTGCCTTCCTACCATCCTGCCCAGCCACCCTCTGCAGAGTGACTTAGGAGGTCAGGGTCCCAGCCTGCTGAGAGTCTTAGAGTTTAAGGTGAATGTCCTAAATTAAGGGTAAAACATATATGAAGGCTGAGAGAGGAGGGAGAGGGCAAGCGGCAGCCCTTCATGTATGTGATAGGTGCCTGTGCTCACACCTGCGTGCGTGTGCATGTGTGCATGTGCATACACATACACACATGGGTTTGTGTGTGGATGCACGTGTGTGCCAGGGCCAAGGGGAGGGGTTGGCCAATGAGGAGAAGGTAATCGATGTGAAGGCTCCTCACGTGGTCAGCACACAGTAAATATTTGCAGAATTGAATTGAAATGCTAACGAGAGGTCTCTCCAAATATGTGGTGTTATTATTACTATTATCTCCAAATTGCAGACTTCAGGAAAAGAGAGGCAGGTGGAGGGTTGGTGACAGGGTTGGCTGGCCTCCTTGCACCTCCTGACTGCATTGCGCTGACCCCCCACGTGGACTGTCTCTGGCTGGTTTTCCTCCAGAGTTGACTGAAGCAGGGAACTTGCAACCCGTCAGGATGGCAGTGACAATGACAGGGGTAACTAACAAGGAAGGAGCCCTCTGCGTGGGCTGGCCCCGTGCTCAGGGCCTGTTCTCCATTGCTCTTTCTCAGCAGCTGCTGAGGTGGGTACTATTCATTTCATTAGCATCTCCAAGGTGCGGAGGAGGAAGGTGAGGCTCAGAGGGGTTGGCCCAGAGAATGTGTGCGCAGGTATTGAGAACAGCTAGCGGGCTGGGGCTGTCCTTTCTCCACCATCTATATCCCGAGTCCTCCTACACAAGACTACCACCTAACGGGTTAACAGGTGGTCAGGGCCCTGCAGTGGGCTGACTAGTGTGGAGCTGAGCCACGGGCCCTAGATCTGGTCAGCCCAGAGCCAGCACTTTGTCTCCCAAAACCTCGGTGTCCTCACTGGCAAAGGGGGAACGAATAGTCGCCACAGCAGAGGGTCGTTGTAATGAGAGGCTAACCCGTAAAACGCCTAGTGCCTAGTGAGCGCTCAGGGATGTCAGCTATTATTCTAAATGTGCTGAGTTTTCACTTGAATCTAACAGTCACTCCTTTTCTCACAGAGCAGTGAAGTTAGACACAGAGAATTGGTGCACGTTCAGGAATGATCTAGTCCAACCCCTTCTGGTAATGGGTAAGAAAGCTGAGGCCGGAAGAATAGCACCAAGGTCACACGGCTCATACATGGCAGGGCCTGGATTCAAACACAGATTTTCTGCTCCCAGGGGGGGCCTCTCTGCCTGCCAGGACTGCCTCGGGGCTGGCCTGAGGGTGCAGAGGGCCTAGGACAAGTAGGGAGGATGCCAACACCCCAGCCTCCAGAGGAGAGCGGCAGCAAAGCAGAGGGGGCAGCATGGCTGCCACACCCTCCACGGAAGATGTCGGGAGAGGGGGCCAGAGTGGGGCGACCCTGGGGGCCACAACCTGGCCCAGCGGATGATGGGAGACAGAGTGTCTCTCGTTTAGGCCCAGAGTCGCTCAACCCTCCTTATCTCCTGGGGAAAAGCCCTGTCTTCTCCCCACTTACCCCTCCAACAGTTTGAGAGCCACTGACCAGGCACAGAGAGAGGGAGAGAGCGGGATCTCGGGCCCCACGCTGGCCCTCCACCCTCTCCCCTGCCCCTGCCCACCACTTTCCAAGGCCTGGGCCGTCAAACTCAGCCGCAGTCAGTCTCCGGGCTGCCACAGCGACCCAGAGCCCACAAACCACCCGTGTCAATGTGCCTCCTCCCCGGAGGTCCGAGGCCTTAAAACTTAATAGTCTCTCAAACGCTGTAACACTAGAGGCGGCTTTTATGGACTCAACAGGGGTAGTGTTAGGAAGGGCCGTCAGCCGCCTAAAGTGGGCCGCTTGCCCCCAGCCCCTTGCACACACTCGGAGGGCCTCCGGAGGGGCTCCGCCCCTGCCTTCTGACCAGGTTATTACAGAAGAGTTCTCTGCAAACAGGGGCCTAATGGAGGGTCGGGACCCCTCTGGCCCTGGCTCAATGGAAGCTAGGCAGCTTTGCGAGGGGCGGTGCACTGGTCCAGGGGAAAGATCTTGGTGACTAAGGAGTGGGCAGTTGAAAGCGCCATGGTGTCAATGGGGAGCAGGTGGGGAAGGAGGGGAACTCCTGAGGCCTGGCCTCAGAGGTGTGGGGGGCTGGGAGGGACGGAGGGAGGGATGGGGAAGCCTTGCGGAGTCGGCAGGTGGGGGAGGGGGAGGGAAGCCCCCCCAAGCTCTCACCCCCACCCAGAGGAGCACAGGTTCTCGAGCCCGATCCAAAGGACCAGGCGGTGGGCTGGGAGCAAGGCCACGGTGTCTTCTGGGCCTCTCGGCTTTTTCCTTCTCTTCCAAGGGCCATATTTTTCTGTTGTCCCCTTTCTGCCCCCTCAGCAGGTACCTCCTGGTCCGTCCTCACCCTCCCCTCTTCCCTGTTCCCCCTTCTCATCCCACCTTACCTCTCATTACTGGGAGATCTCAAATAGGGATTCTGCCCAGTCTTCAGTAGAAGCAGGCAATGCCCCCCACAATAAATAAAATACTAAATAACACTAAATAAAATACCCTGGCTGACTTGCCAACACACACACACACACACACACACACAGGCATGCTCACACACACACACGCAGGCATGCTCACACACACACATACGCAGGCATGCTCACACACACACGCACAGAGGCGTGCCCACATACACACACGCAGGCATGCTCACACACACACAGGCATGCTCACACACACACACGCAGGCATGTTCACACACACAGGCATGCTCACACACACACACAGGCATGTTCACACACACACGCAGGCATGCTCACACACACAGGCGTGCTCACACACACACACGCAGGCATGCTCACACGCACGCAGGCATGCTCACACACACACATGCAGGCATGCTCACACACACGCAGGCATGCTCACGTACACACATGCACGCAGGCGTGCTCACACACACACGCAGGCATCCTCACACACACACAGGCATCCTCACACACACACGCAAGCATGCTCACACACATGCAGGCATGCTCATGTACACACACGCACACAGGCATGCACACACACACATGCAGGCATGCTCACACACACAGGCATGCTCACACACACGCAGGCATGCTCACACACACACGCACGGAGGCGTGCGCACATACACACACGCAGGTATGCTCACACACACACGCAGGCATGCTCACATACACACGCACAGGCGTGCTCACACACACACGCACGCATGGTCACACACACGCAGGCATGCTCACACACACACACACGCATGGTCACACACACGCAGGCATGCTCATACACACACACGCATGCTCACACACACACACACAGACACACACACACACGCAGGCACGCTCACACATATTTTCTTCATTACCTTCCCTAACACTGTCTTTCTTCCATCTTGAGTTCAGTGTTGTTTTTTGTCTCTTTTTGACCCTCCCCCTCCACTTCCCCTCAATTTATTCCAGCTGTGAAAACCTTTTTCCCATCTCCTCTGTCACCGTGGCAGATAGGTGAGTGGCAGGCAGAGGAGTCCACTCCGCAGCCACCGTTGGTAATTGACGCCAGATGTTGAGCTGGCCCCTGGCCCAGCCCCAGGCAGGGCTTCCCGCGCAGCCTCCTGCATCTGGGTGTGAAAGGCGAGCCACAGCCCAGCCTGGGTCTTTGTGGGATGCAGAGCCTGGCTCAGGGGACAAGGGTAGGGAAGGCTGGGACCAGGGGCTGCAGGAGGGAGGAGGCCGGGGAGCAGAGGGTAGGGGGTGGGAGCCCCTTGGAGGAAGGTGTGGGCCACTGACAGTTTGGTTGGCATGAGAGAAGCCAGGACAGTCCAGAGGCAAGAAGCTGAGAGCCGGCTTCCCTTGGCCACTTCTCAGCCTTTTTATTTCCTGGAGATGAAAGGTTTGCTGCTGCTGCTCCTTATAAGTATATGAATTTGGTAAAATACGAAAAACCAATTAGAAGACTCTAGGATTCTCCACGATGGCTCTACTACTAATAGTAATGAAACCAGTTAACGTTTCTGGAGTATTTTAGGTGCTTTCTGAGTCATTGAACATGAATGCACTCATCCTGTCATTTAATGTTCGCAACAGTCCTGTGAGGAGGGGCCCATAATGGTCCCCATTTTACAGATGCAACAATAGAAGCCTGGAACATCTAACTGGCCCATCTAGGAAGCGGTGGTACCAAGATTTGAGCCCAGACAGTCTGACCTCAGAGACCACATTAGGCTCTCAGGAAAGACTTTAAAATCTTCAAAGGTCAGAGATAGAGGGAAGCTGGTCCCAACCCTTTTTAAAGGAGGACCGTAAGTCCCGAGATGAGAAGTAACTTGCCCAAGGACACACAGTGAGTCAGCCCCGAGCAGGGCTGAATCCCAGGGCTGCTCTCCTTGTTCAGAGCCCTTATTGTGACACCACAGTTCTGACTCAAGTCTCCACACCCTTGGTCCAGAGCCAGGCTTCCTGGAGGAGGTGCCTTTTGTAGGACTTGGAACAAGACAAGGATCAGAGACTTAGGCAGGAGGAAACACTTTCAGTGGAGAGCCTTCTGTTCAAAGGTGGGGCTGGCAGACAGCATTAACGGTGTCTCTAATGCCAGGCACTGTGGTCACAATGGGGACTTAGAGACAAACCCTGCCCCCCCCCCCAAAAAAGGGGAAAAAAGCAAGGCAAGTGGGATAGGGAGGACCATGGGGGCAGCAGCACGCTGTTTTGGATATAGTGGTAAGGTGATGTTTGAACAGTCCTCAGCTGAGGGAAGGAAACGTGTGGATATCTGGGGTAAGACTGTTCCAGGCAGAGGAACAGCAAGTTCAAAGGCCCTGAGGCAGGAGTGTGCTTAGCTGGTTAATGTGCCCAGAGTGCAGGGAGCAATGGAGAGAATAAGTAATAGGAGGCAAGTCAGAGAAGGGAAGGCGGCAGATCACGTCGGGCGCCATGGCTGTTGTAAGGGCTTTCACTCCCAGTGCAATGGGAGCCAGTGGGGGATGCTGAGCGAGGGGTGACACGGGACCAGAAGCACAGCAGTGGAGGTGGTGAGAAGTCATCGAATTCTAGATGTATTTTGAAATTACAGCCAACCTCATTTCCTAAAGTTTGGGTGTGGGATATGAGAGAAAGAGAGCAATCAGGGATGACTCCAATTTTTTTGGCCTGAGCAACTGGTAGGACAGAGTTGCCCTTCCCGAGGTGGGAAGACTCTCAAAGGTGCAGGTGTAAGGGCAGGTCAGGAATTTGCTTTTGAACCCTCTGAGTTTGGGGTGTCTGCTCTCAGTGCCGCAACGGTTCATACTGGATACTGAGGCAACAGGGCAATTGGTAAAACGGTGTCTTTATTCAAAATTATGCTATTTTGCTCATCATGGATGTTTTGGCATTGCTTCTGAGTTTTTTAAAATACTACATCAAAATATCATTTATCTTGATTACTGAGGTTTCGCTCCCCACTTCAATTCGTATCCTAGTCTGCGCCCTGCCTGTTACAGATATCCATGTGGAATGCCGGCTTGGGCTGCCCCCTCTCTCAATTCCCAGACGCCCTCTCTGTCCACAGGGAGCCATGGTCCCAACAGGATTCATGGCAGGCATGTGACCTGAAGAGTAGCTACATGCAGCCAGGAGGTGGTCCTGATGGGGACCACAGGACCCCATCCTGTGTGGCTGGCTGACCTAGAAGCGGCCAGAAGGGTGTGCGCCCATCAGCTCACCGCGTCCCCCCCACCCCCGGGGCCCCCGTGATGGATGGCATCTGTCTTCTGCTTTATTAAACTCACGCCGCTCAGTTCAGCCCTGGATTTGCAAACGGCTTAATAAGCATTTGGAAGGGATCGGGGGAGGGAGGCCGGGATTTCAGGGGGTTACCAAGACCCAGACAGGAAACGGCTTGCACCCTGAGAGGGCCCCAGGAGGGAGTCAGGTGTCCGGGTGGGCGACTGGGGGGAGGATTTGGTTTCATAGAAGACCCTGGAGGGCCCAGAGGAGGGGGGACCACAGGCCTTTGCTGCCACCCCTCCCCGAGCACGGTTGTTACTGCACACTAGTTCACGCTAGCACCTAGAGGGGTGTTCTGAGCACTTGGGAGGGGAAGGGGGGCAAGGATGGGGGGAGGAGAAGAGGCGGTCCTGTCCTCTAGGAGTTCCAGCCGCGGAGGACAGAGGGATACACAAAACAGACACCCCTCCGCAGCCAGCCCCCGACACTCCCTTCCCACTTCTGAACTTATACAAATTCCGTAGTGTATGCCCTTGGTTTGGAATCTTCTGTTCAAGCCCTGGCATGAGCACGGAGTGTGGGTACCAGGTGCCCTTTCTCTCCTGAACGAGGCAGGAAGGTCCCAGGGGGAAAAGGGGTACACAGAAGTCATCTTCTCTCTGCACAGGCAACTTGGGCCCCGCTTACTCAGCTCACCCAGGCAGATTGCAGGCATCTCTTTCCCATTGCCATCCAGTCAAGGTCACCCTCATAGCTTGCAGCCGGCCATGGCGGGAGTATTTACACCGTGGAAATTGGCGAGCACTCCTTTTCCCTCCCGGAGAGCCGGCTGTGGAAGTTACCAGCGGACCTCTGCCTCTCCTGCCCTTCCACCAGCAGGAACCACAAGCCCCTCGGGATACATAAAAATCAGCTTCTCCTCCTGAAAAGTCAGTGCAGCTCCTTCTGGATGGTGGGATCGGGACTGTGTGTCTCTTCTTAACGAGGACGGGAGTGTCGGGGGCAGTGGTGGACAACCCCCAGCTGGCCGGGACCAAATCATAACTCCACCACTGACTGGACTGTGATTTGCCGTGTTCTCCAGCTAGATCTTGGAGAGGCTGTTCTCAGATTTAAATGAGATAATATTTGAAAGATTGTTCAGAACAGGGCCTGCAAATAGCAAGTAGCCAATAGATATCAGTCTTTACTCTGGGCCTCGATGGTGCCAAGACCTTGTTCTAATTTGAGCCTTACACAACCCTTGAGGGAGATACTCTTCTTATTTCCATTCCGTAGATGGGGAAAGGGAGGCTAAGATGTATTCGTCCTTTACCTGAAGTCAGGTAGAGGCAGAGCAAGGATTTGGACCCAGGACTCTTGGGGTCCAACAGCCTGGCTCCCTCACTACTATGCCATCAGAGCTCTCCGACATGGAGTGGGGCTGGGACTCTTAATAGCGGTGGAAGTGGCCCTTGGTTTTCCTCCTCTCTCCATCTTGCCACCAGCAGAAGGGATGGATCCTCTTCCTACATGATATCAAAAGAAGTCTTGGGCTTCCCTGGTGGCGCAGTGGTTGAGAATCTGCCTGCCAATGCAGGGGACATGGGTTCGAGCCCTGGTGTGGGAAGATCCCACATGCCACGGAGCGGCTGGGCCCGTGCGCCATGGCTTCTGAGCCTGTGCATCCAGAGCCTGTGCTCCACAACAAGAGAGGCTGCGATAGTGAGAGGCCCGCGCACCGTGATGAAGAGTGGCCCCCGCTTGCCACAACTAGAGAAAGCCCTCACACAGAAACGAAGACCCAACACAGCCATAAATAAATAAAAAAATAAATTTTAAAATTCACGACATATATCAATATTTAAAAAAAAAAAAAAAGAAGAAGCCTCCTCAGAGCCCCGTCCCCCAGCCCATCACCTTCACACCCGATCACACCCATCAGAGGCTGGGAGCTACCTTACCAAGGCAATTCACTGGCATTTTCTGTCCATTACCTTTCCAACTCACTAGTTTTTTCTCTGGGCCTGTTTCCCAGTCTGTCTCTCTTTCCCTCTCTCCTCCATGTCTCCTCCTGCCCTTGCTCCATCTCCACCCCTAGTCCTCCCAAGCTATAAAAACACCCGCTCCAGACTGGCCCTGACCCAAGGCCAGGGTCAGCAGAGGCAGCCCCAGGGAAGGTCAAAAGCCCAGCAGTCCCCGTGCAATTCTCCGAAGTCTCCTTTTCCCCCCTGCTTCTTGCCAGTTTCATCTTCTCTTCTTTCATTTCCTTTCTTCTCCTCTTCCTCATTTATTTATTTGGTGTCTCCGTCCTTACGTCTTCTGTCCCCCATCTTTCTTTCTGCCTTTGTCTCTCTGGGTCGGTCTGTCTGGTGACAAGTGTGTATGTGTGTGTTTCTCTGCCTCTTTGTTCTTAGTGGATGTCTGTGTGTCTGTCTCCCTCTCTGTCTCTCCTCCCCTGTGTCTCCTCTCTTTCCCCAACATCCTCAAGTGTGTGTGTGTGTGTGTGTGTGTGTGTGTGTGTTCCTGTGTCTCAGAGTCTAACTCTACCTCAATGCCCTGTCTGCTCTGTGTCTCTCTATCTGTCTATCTGTCTGTCTGTCTTCAGGGCTGTCTCTTGGGGTCTCTCTCCAGCAGTATTCGTTAGGGCTGCACTTTGGAGGCTCCCGGAGGAGACCCCCACTCACCCCTCCCAAAGTTCACTGCCTTGTCAAACGGAGCTAATCTCTTATGGGAGGAAAAAGCCTCATTCAGACTTGGGGAGGGGTGTACCGGGGGAGTGGAGGGGGAAGGGGAGGTCTCCTCGGCTGCAGCCTGAAAACACCCCGGCCCATAATACCCCTTTTGTTCTAGGCTGGTGGGAGGGGGTGGGCGGTGGAATGAAAGAGGGGGGATATTAAAGGAGCAGGTGAAAGACATGTGTCTTCAGCAGCCAGAGATAAGCGCTTACCCCCTTCTAATCTGACTGAGGCCTATTATCTTCCCGCCACAGTCATTACTATTAATATTAAACACCCCCCAATCCAGCTAGAAAACAACCTGAAAGGGCTGACTCCCAGCCCCAGCCAGTTCTGAGGCGGAGACCCTGCCCTGACACCTCCTCCCTCTCCCCAGACCCAAGTCCCCTTGAACTTCCCCATGACCTCCAGCCCCCAAGAGCTCCCCCTTCCCCTCCCCTCTCCCCTACCTAAGCCAGTGGCCTCTCTGATCACCAACCCTTGCTCTCTCTAAAGGACCCACCATTTCAGCTTCATTCCTGGGGGGTTCTCTGTACCATGGCCCTCTTCTCTGGACACCTCAGTACGACCTGGGACGGAAGACAGAAGCATGTAGAGCTTTATTCCCTGACTTTGACATCTGACAGAACTGGATTTGCATTCCAATGCCACTGCTAACAGGCTGGATGACCTTGGGCAAGTAATTTAACCCTCTGAGCCTCAGTTTCTCATCTTTAAAATGGGGGCAAGTTATAGTCCCTGTGACACGGGGTTGTTCGGGGGATTATATGAAAGAACAATGAAAGAGCCCTAGTATATGCCCGATACATCTTAATGGCTCAGTAAATTGGGGGTAACACAATCCTTGGCCAAAAAAGCAACCCAGGGCTGCAGCTCCGTCCATTTATTTCTTCATTAAGCCACCAAACAGTCACTGGGCCCTTACTCCATGCTAACTTCCGTGTTGAGCACTGGAGGTACAGGGTCGGAGAGAACAATTCCTGTCTCCTAGAATTCACAAATTCTTGACTCTTGGTGGCAGCAGGAGTCATATAAACAGGTAAATGCATCATTGCAGTGCTTGGTAATATGAACCATAAAAGAAGTTAGCACAAGGAGCTTTGGGAACGTGGGTCAGTGAATTCCCCCGTGGAGGGTGATGTTGTGTCTACACTAGTAAAGGATTAATTGCCTAGTCAGTGTCTACCAGGTGGCAAAGCCGGTTATCACCACACTCATGTCTATGGTTATAGCTCCCGAGAGGAGAGAGCTATAAGGCTTCTGCCAGGAGCAGCAGGGGTTTAGCTGGGGGCCATGAGTGGGGGGCCCCCTTCCCTGCTCCCTGGGCCCTGGATTGCCAGAGCTGGCCTCGAGAGCCGGCAGACACAGGAAGGACAGAGGTGACAGCTGACATTTACAAAATGTCTTCCTTCAAGCCAGACGCTGGGCTGGGTGTTTCATTATTAGGTCACTTCTAATCACTTCCCTTCTCGCAAGCAGGCATCGATGTATCCCTTTTACAGGGGAGCAAACAGACTCAGTAAGAAAATGGCAGGGCAAGATGTTAAGCCACATCTCTCTGGCTCCAAAATCCATGTTATTTCCATTCCTAGTGCAACTCAAATTTCCACCCCCATTTCCATACCATCTCCCTCCTTAACATCAGAGAAGCTAGAAAAAATACACAAGGAGTGGGAGGGGGTTGGATAAGGAAAACAGCTTGTAGCCTGCTACAAGCCCCCCGTTTTGGGGTATCTTCTGTTTTATCTTAGAAGTCTATATGAGCTATAAATTTTACTCCATATCACAGCTATGTGTGTTATAAATAAAAATAATGTTTTAAAATGTCATTAAAAACTTTTCTTCAAAAATCTTGGACTAAAATTTGAAGCTCCAAGAAGAAATGCCAGGTCTATTTTATTCCTTCCTCTGTCCCCCGTGGCGGGGGTGGGGGGGCATTTGTTGTTTGTGTCTGCCTGGCAGCCTTGTCCACTGTGGTGATTGCACCTCTTTCCTTCACACAACAGCTGCTCCCTCATTCCAGGCCGTTCTATGGGGCTGCCAGTCATAATTCTCCACCCTTCCTGACTTAGGGCGGGCACGTACGCCAGGCCTAGCCAATCACTGCACACCATTTTCCTAGCCACTTGATTTGTCTAAGAGGTAGACACGTGACCCAAGCTAGGCCAATAGGAGTCCTCCCCTAGGATTTTATAGACAGAGGGAGTTGAGAGTGACAGATGTTCTCTTTTCTCTGAGATGTGAGCATGAAATTGTTGCCATGCTCTTCTACCCACCTCTCCTTGTCCTCTGACAGACAAGAAGCCCTGACCTCCCTTTCCTCCCCCATTCCCAGCAGGGGGAGAAAAAGAGGCTCTCACACACCAAACAACATAGCCAAGGTATGGATGAGATCAAGAAAGGATAGAAGAGTGAAAGCTGATGGTATCTTTTAAGGCCTGAGAAGCTCTAAACTCTCCCCCCACTCCCACCCCACATGTGTGTGCATGTGCGTACACCAGTCCTGTTCTTCCTGCTTGTTTGAGCCAAGAAATCCTTTCCTTTTGCTTAAACTACTTGGAGTTAGGTTTCCATCACTTGTTCCCAAAGCAATACCTCCTAGAACACTCAGTCCTACTTCATTCCTCCCAGCTCACCAGCAGCTACAGGCAAGAGAAAGAGCAAGGGGCCTGACAGACTCTGGGTTGGGGTGGGGGTATAGCTCCATTTACATGTAGGAGTCACATTCGTCTACCAGGAACCTCCCGAGGGCTCTCCCTCCCAGTTTTGGGCTGGAAAGGACCACAAGCAGAGGGCTGACAGGGAATCTATCCCAATCAGAAATCTCTCTGCTGTCTTCAAGAAAGACCGACTCAGCCTCCTGCCTTAAAAACACATCCCAGGACCCCCTTCTCTGAGATATTGTAAGTCAAGCCCGTTTCACCTTGTCCTGTCCTAGTGGAAGTAGACAACAGTCAATCTTTACTCCCCTTTTCTCTTCCTTCAGAGGCTCAACCCAATCTTCTCTTAACTCTTCTTTCACTCTTGTTTGTGTAGGCTCATGTATGCTGTGTGTACTGTGTACTGGCTAAGAGCCCAGGCTCTAAACAGAGTACCTGGAATCAGATCCTGGCTCTATTTCTTACTAGTTGTGTGACTTTGGGCAAGATGCTTACCTTCTCTGGGCTTCAATTGTCTCATCTTCAGAATCAGAATGATTGTATAATTAACGCATGTAAAATGCTTAAACCATTCCTGGCACATAGTAAATGCTCAATCAATATTAGCTGTTATTATTATATATTAGTGGTGTGTGTGTGTGTGTGTGTGTGTGTGTGTGTGTGTATGTTTTCAGCCGCCCCCAGCTGACTAGGAGTTCCCTGAGAGCAGAAGATATACCTTGTTCATCTTTGAAGGCCCAGAGTTTCAAAGTGCTTGGCTTAGAGAGGAAACTAAAAAAAAAAAAAAATTTGTTAATTGAATGAATGGTGACTGAATTGAATGGTTAATTGAATGAAGACTGGTTGGCTGAATACCTTGAGAATCTGAATCCTCATTCCTGTCCTTAGATCTGTCAATAGTCCCACATGGACGGTCAACAATTTTCCCTACTCCTACCCTCAGAAGGGGAGCTTTGTCAGGCAGAAGGGGTCTTGCAGCAGAGTAACAACAGGGGCGGAAGCAGTCAGCTCTTCCCTGTGTACAGCTCTCGACAAGGTCTAGTGTCTTTCACAACACCACATCATGCTGTGAGGAAGACAGGGCAAGGGTCACCGTTAGCCCATTTTACAGATGAGTAAACTGAGTTTTAGGGCAGTTATGTGACTTTCCCAAGGACAGATGTAGCTAGCTAGTGACTCAGCTGAGGCCAGGGCCCAGTCACCAGACTTGGCTAGATCTCATTTCTGTCAACCACCTCCCAGTGACCAGATGCTCCCTCCTTGTTCCCCCCTTAGCTGGGGAAAATAAAAAAGAAGGCCTGGGCCTTGCAGCATCTACCGCATCATCTTGGTCCCCTGCGATCTAGGTGAGAGCAGAGGGGGCCGAAAGCAGATGACTCTGAGTTCATCTTCCATATATCTTGACATTTGTATCACCCAGTGGGAGGGTGATGGAGAGGAAGGGGAAGCCCAGAGTCCAGGAGTGACAGTGACTCCAGAGCAACAGTAGCCCATTGTGCTGCCCCCACCATGTCCCCCCTCCTCTTCCACCACACCCAGCACACAGCATCCTGTTTACCTGCCTCCAGGGCCTGGCTCCGTCTCAGGTGCCACTCCAACTGGTCCCACGCACAAGCATTGCCAAACCCTCTGCCCCCGAGCCTCAGCCTGGCAGCGGCACACCCCCCAGCCTTTGTCCTACCCCGCTCCCTTCTACCCCAACACAGACGCCTCCTCTGGGCTCAGAGCACAGTACCTGGCACATAGTAGGCTTTCCAGAAATGGTTCCTGACAATAATAAGTGGTTCCTTGGGGACAATAATAACCTCCAGGCTCATGGGCTTCCATAAAGGAAGGGCTTCTCCCAGCCTCAGAGGTGGAAGATGGCATCTCGTGGAGGAGGTGGGTTAGGGACTGAGAGTCAGCAGACTTAGAAAAGGCTTCCTTTCTTGCACCCTTCCCCGTGCCTGGGATTCTGGGGGGAAGGCAGCGTGGGAATACAGAGCCTGCCAGTCCCTGGGGACAGAAGACCCATATTAGGCACTCTCTTGGTCCAGCTAGGATGCCATTCTCCACTCTTTCAGAAGTCAGAGGTCACGGATCCGGGCACCACCAAAGCCATGAGTGATAGACTTCCAGCCAGGAGGACAGGTGGAGATGCATAGCTCCTCAGGCCCAGATTCTGTTTGGGGATCAAAAAGCTGGGTAGAAGTGGGAGCGGGAAACCTGGAGAAAAAGTCAGTTCATCCACACACCCTCTAGGTCCTGGGACTGTGGCAGGGGAAGAGGAGGAGAGAGAAAAAGAAGAGAAGGGCTGAGGGAAGCAAGAAGGGAGAAAGGGGGGATATCATTGAGAAAAACCAAGAGGCAGGCGAGCAGTGGAGTAGAAATCACAGCCTCAGATGAGAGCAGCAGCCTCCGGAAAGGAAGAGGAGGCTCCCCCAGCTCAAAGGAGAAGCAGGGCTACAACGGAGCTTGGAAAGCATTCACTCGCTTTACCTATAAGGAATCTAAGTCCCAGAGAGGGGACACGTCCTGCCCAAGGACACATAGCAAGTCAGGTCTGAACTCAAACCAGAGTCACGGACTAGCGGCTCCAGGCCAAAACACATTTCTTGACTTTCTGCCGAGCCGGGAAAGAGGGCTTCAGAGGATCCTCTGGGTGGCTCACCCAGTCCATCATGGCTCACCCGGTCCATGGCCAGGTATCAGAGGGAGGAGATGGTACATCTAGGTCCACCACCCACTGTGCACAGTATTTTCTACCTAGTGTCACTTGAGCCGAGAGTCGACAGGTTTTCTATTTACCCTGTGTACCCAGCACTGCGCCAGGTCCTCAGGCTGGAGAAAGAGGCCACAGGGAGGATGGCAGGGAGGCTACGAGGTGGTCCATCCACATCCTTTGGAAGAAAGACGACTAAAGTGGACGTTCATTCAGAGCTCACTATATGCCAGCTGCTTGCCCTGGATTATCTCATTGGATCCTCACAAAGCAGTTACTATTGTTAGTCCCACTTTTCAGATGATGAAACCAAGGATCGAAGAGGCCAAGAAATCCTAGATCCCACAGCTGATGTGGCAGAGCAGGAAGTCGAACCATACCGTCTGGCTTCAGACCCCTTGCTCTTAACCACTAGGTGTACTACCCCTAGGATGAGCTTCAAGAGCTAGAGCAATGAGGCCCCGCCACCACCACCCTGCAGTCCGTCGTACCCTCCTTCCATCCCAGCCAGGGTAAGTCAGTCTCTCCACTGGGCACACCCTGAAGTTTTTGTAAATGCCTCACTTAGGCTCTTATTCTCTGCCTTGTCTTAGAATCAATTGTTGGCATGTCTCTCTCCCCGACAAGTTTAAAGACACCAATGGTCTTCTAGCATCTCCAGATCCCCAGGGCTTAGCACAGTGTCTGGCACAGGGCATGCGCTCGATGACTGCTTTTTGAATGAGGATAGCTGGGTGATATCCCCATAGTAACAGGAAGTAGGGCCCGGTAGAAGCTGCAGCCCCCAGAGGCGCGGATCCTCCTCCATCTCCGTATCCTGACTCCAGCACATTGCCTGGCCTACAATAGCTGTTGACGGATGCCTACGGGAATGAGTACAGTCCATATGGAGGATGCTTTTGTGGGCCCTGGAGCGGGGGGCCAGGAGGTTTGGGACTGCCTCTGGATAGGGCCAGCACGGATGGTCTCTCCCCCAGAAGTCTGAGGCCCCGCCAGACCACCATGAGAGCCCGCAGAAGACTGGAATTCAGGGTGGTGGGGGCCTCTTTCATGAGTGCAGGTTGCTCCTGGGGACTCTGCCAGGACTCAGAGCTGGGGGCTGGGGTGGGCTGGATCTGAGTGAAGAGCAGTAGCAGGCTGCATTGGGGCACACGCTCCAGCCGCTTCCGTTTCCAGGTCCCTGAGGACTGTCCCCTAAACCTGTAACCTTCGCTGCTCCCTTGCACAGCGATCCCCAGCAACAGGGGAGGGGAATGGCAAATGGCTGTGCCTTGGGCTCCAAAGTCTAGGAAAGGAGCCTTGGAGACTAAGAGATGGACAGAGAGAGGTGAGGAGAGAGACCCACAGAGGCCTTGGGGGTTGGGGGGTGGGGGCGGGGAATGGGGGGCAGGGAGGAAAGTTACTGAGAAGGGAAGTCTGCACTTCCGGCCACCCAGGCCTCTGGCACCATGGGCCAGAGTCCCAGGAATCTATTGACTAATCCTCAAATGATACACTCTCCCTGATTCATTCTCTCTCCTGCTTGTACCCTCACAAGATCCCATTGTCTCCAAATGCTGCTGGCCCATGACCTCCACCTCGGGGCCTCCTGCCTTCCATCCACTTCTGGGGGAGAATGGAGGCCCCCTACTGCCCAAGCGCCAGGGCCCTCCCTCTGCTGTGCTCTACCCCTGCCTGAGGGTCAGGCTGCCAGGCCACTGGGCACTGCCAGACACCAGGCTGGCAGCACCTAGTCAACCCGAGGAGCAACCGGTGAGCAAGCGGGGTGACCAGCTGCTGCCACTGATACGCCAGTCTGAGGGGGGAGGCAGCTAGCTGGTCGGTGGGCGTGTGTCACCAAGGAAGTGGATGTCAGGGTGCTGGGCCCTGGGAGGGGCAGAAGGAGGTCAGAATGGAGGTTTTCACTGACCCGAGTGGGCGGACGTAAAGGCGATTCATAAAAAGTTTCTTTCTTCTTTAATGGTCTTTTTTCCCTATCTGAGGGCCGCTGGGGCGAGGGAGGGAGCGAAGACGGGCGGGGGACAAGGCAGGCCCTCCACAAGTGACACTTAATTCCCGGTCTGGACTGGGCCGGCGCTTGAAAGCAGCTAAATTAGCAAAACAGAAGTCAACTGTCGACTGCTTCATTGGAGGATTAAGTGTGATAAATGGGGGGTTTGTTCGCTCCCAGGTCCAGATGTTGTGTCTAAGTGAGGGGTTTTTTTCAAGTTTTTTTTTCCTTCTTTTTTTTTTTTTTTTTTACATTCTTGGCCCACGGCCCATATATATTTTGGATACTGCTGGGAGTATATAATATCATTGGAAAATGATGCGGTCTGCTAACCTTTTAAATAACATTTCCTCCCTCCTCTATTTTCTAATAGTTTGTTTTTCTTTCCATGTTTGCCTTTTATTGGGGGAAATTTTTTTTGGAAATTAATGAGGCTCAAGTTTGGAGACCAAAATAAGAAAAAAAAAGAGGGGAGTGTGAGAGGTGCAGGGGTGTGGAATGAGACTGGGGTGGGGGTGGAGGGAGAGAGCTGCTCTTTGTACCTTTTTAAACTTTCCTGGTTTGATTTTTTTTTTTTTTTTTTAATGTTCTCGTTTGAGGCCGCCGGTGGCCCTGCGGCGGGGCTTCGCGGTGGCGCGCGCGGGCAGGGCGCCCGGGACTCTCCGCCGCGCCCGGCGCCCGCTCGCTCTGCCCGGGGCCGCGGGGCTGCGCGCCGCGAGCCTACGGGAAGAACCTGCCTTTCCCCCTGCAGCCGGGCCCGACGTGAGAGGGGGTGGGGGCGCCTCCTTCCTGAGTGAAACCTACGGAATCCGGCAGGAATTCGGGCCTCCAGATTTAAGAAAACAAACAAAGGAAAGATTGTCAGAAAGAGGCCGCCAAGAGCCGCGGAGCCGCCGCACTGCCCTCCGCGCTCACCCCCGGGGCGCCCGGGCCTCCCGGCGTGGGCGGAACACGAGGCTGGGGGGGGGCTCCCCCGGGTGGTCCCCGGTGGGCTTCCCTGCCCTGGGCCTCGGCTTAACCTGCTATCCCCCGTCTCTGGTGCCCGGAGGAGGCCCCGGGGCGCCAGGGAAAGGAGGGTGCCGCCGGAGTAGCTGCCTGGTGGAGGAGGGGCACTGCTGGAGTCAGTCCGGGTGTCCCCCTGCCTACAGGCAAACCCCCTCAGCCCCCTCCCGCACCCGCCTGCAGCGTCCAAGTCTCCCAGCCAGGATTGGGGGTGAACCCTCGAAGGCTCAGGTTCCTTTGGGGCGAGGCTCTTCCTCCACGCAGTCCCCCAGGCTCCTCACAGCCAGGACTAGGTGGCCGTGCAGCGGGCCCAGTCCCCCGCTTCGCCAGGGTCTAGGAAGAAATTATAAAAAGTGTGAATGTGAGAAGGGGGTTCTTTAAAACAAGAGGGGTGGACACCCGTGCATCGACCCGGCGGTAAACACGTAGGTCCC